>NC_091470.1:360219810-360519810 GCF_036971445.1 Narcine bancroftii | reverse complement strand
GTGTGGGTATGACAACGGCTCTGTATACGCTTATCTTTGTGAGGTTTTTCAGTTGGTTGTTTTTCCAGACTCTTTTGTGTAGTCTTCCAAAGGCGCTATTTGCCTTGGCGAGTCTGTTGTCTATCTCATTGTCGATCCTTGCATCTGATGAAATGGTGCAGCCGAGATAGGTAAACTGGTTGACCGTTTTGAGTTTTGTGTGCCCGATGGAGATGTGGGGGGGCTGGTAGTCATGGTGGGGAGCTGGCTGATGGAGGACCTCAGTTTTCTTCAGGCTGACTTCCAGGCCAAACATTTTGGCAGTTTCCGCAAAGCAGGACGTCAAGCGCTGAAGAGCTGGCTCTGAATGGGCAACTAAAGCGGCATCATCTGCAAAGAGTAGTTCACGGACAAGTTTCTCTTGTGTCTTGGTGTGAGCTTGCAGGCGCCTCAGATTGAAGAGACTGCCATCCGTGCGGTACCGGATGTAAACAGCGTCTTCATTGTTGGGGTCTTTCATGGCTTGTTGATGACTCCATTGGAACATTTTGGTAACATAAGTTGAAGTTCTGATGAACCAAAACACAATTAATGTCTCAGAATAAAATCAAAATGCATCTATTTTTAGAAATACCTGTACCACAAAAGATATTGAAATTTAAATAAGTTAGGAAAATCTAATTAGCTGGGTCCAATTGGTCTATATTTAGCTACCCTTAATCCAGAACATGATGACTCATTATACCATCTACAGTCTGTCCTTGACCGCCTGAATTATGTGCTGGTCTATTGTTCTCTAAATTCCATACCAGAACAACTTGAACATTTGTCTTCAGAGACAATAAATTTGCTGATTATATTCATTGATGGAGATTCTCCTTAGAAGTCAAAGCAAGTTGCTAACAGTTTGTTTCAGAAAAAATCAGGAAATTTATGTTAACTCAAATTGCCACATAACTAGTGTACTATGTGAACTGTGGAACAGCCTGTCCATCAAGCTGGGCCAAAATTTCTTAGATATTCTAAGTATGTCTGTTGAAGGAGGTTAGTTTGACAAAATTGGAAATCTATTTCTAAGAAGTGATAAATTTAAGTTATGGCTTGTTGAATGATTCTTTGTTTCTCTTCAGATCAAATTCTTTCAAATCAAACAATTTATTTTAAAGTTCAGTTAAACAGGAAAGTTTGCAGATGCTGTGCATGTGATCGGAAGCAAGGGATACATACAACAAACATTTTGGGCCTTCGCCTTCACCTGCTTTTTGCTCATACTTTCACTAAGGACTAAGGCCAGAAACATTAGTTACATCCCTTTGCTTCGTATAGATGCTGTGGGACCTACTGAATTTCTCCAGCATGTTTGTGTATTATTCTTAAGAGTGCACTTCTTTATATGTCCGATGTAAGAAAGAAATATTAATTAAGACCTAAATTATGCTCTAATCTGAACACTGCATGAAGGGTTTCTTAGAGAAGGCAAGCGTGCATTACCCATTTGATGCAACATCAATTATTTGAACGACTGTTGTGGAGAAACCAATAGGCTTTTATTCACTGAAGAACAAAGGCAGATTCATATTACTGACCTGCATTGAGGAGGGGGCTGTGGAATAGTCATCTTTATCCAGGAGCCTGTGGTAGGGGCCACAGGTACAGTCAGCCAATGGTGTGCCTGAGCAGACAATTAATATGCAAACAGTAGTTTTCTACATTCACCCCTTGTTTTTAAAAAGAGTCCAGCAGGTGAAGTGGAATTTACAAAGTCACAAATTAAGTCTCTCAGGCAGTCTGGCCATTTGTTGGGACTGTCATAGTACCGGTTGTGGCTGAGGTGCAGTGACAGGGTCCTGGACGGTCTCGGGGCCTGAATTTACTCATTGGTGTTGTGCTGGTTGGAAAGCTCTGATGAGTCTGGTGTATCCTCCCTTGGGACAGGGGCAGGGCAGCAGGGGTCAGGTGTATCATGTGTGTTCAATGGTGAAGGGTGTGTGGGGTGATCCGCTGAAGTCTCCAGGGCCCCTGGAGGCCCCAGGTCCCTAACAGAGACGGTGTCTTCGTGTCCATCAGGGTATGCCTTGTAGGCATATTGGGGATTGGCATGGAAGAGATGTATCGTTTCGACCAGGGGATTAGACATAACTTCTCTCATTCTTCTGAAGTGGGACCGGTCCTGGGGATGTTAGCCATACCAGCAGTATGGTCCCTGTTGCAGATTTCCTGGGAAAGGAAAACATATGTTCATGCGGTGTGGCAATTGTGGTAGTGTATAGTAGAGACATGATAGAATGGAGTATCTCTGGGAAGACCTCGTGCCAGCAGAAGACTGGGAAACCCTTAATCCACAGGGCCAGGAGGATGGCCTTCCAAACTGTGATGTTCTCCCTTTCCGCTTGTCCATTCCTCCAAGGGTTGTAGCTCGTGGTCCTGCTTGTGGCAATGTCCCTGGCCAACGGGTACTGGTGCAGCTCATCACTCATAAAGGAGGACCCCCAGTCACTGTAGATATAATGGGAAGCCAAATAGAGTGAAGAGACTGCACAGGGCCTTGATGTCTGTGGCAGCTGTCATGTCCGAGCAGGTAATGGAAAATGGGAGTATTTATCAATGACATTGAAGAAATACACATTGAGGTCAGTGGAGGGCAGAGGTCCTTTTAGGTAGACACTGAGGTGCTCAAAGGGGCAGGTGGCTTTTATTAACTGCGCCCTGTCTGGCCGGTAGAAGTGTGATTTGCACTCAGCGCAGACCTGGCAGTTCTTTGTCATGGATGTGATCTCGTCAATGGAGTACCATGTCCAGGTGTAAGAAGCTGTCTGTGCTCCCACTGTTGAATAAGCAACTCATCAAGTGGTATTTACCTTAATGTCTGTCATTGACCTGGCGAGTTGGTATGGGCTGTCCTAGTTGAATTGATGGAGCTCAGTGTCAGATCGCTGCTCATCACTGCTGTGGAAGATGGCGGTGTCCAAGATGGTGGCCCCAAGGCCCACATGTGGTGCTGCTGGATCCTGAAGATGGCAGTGTCTAGGAAGACAGCCCCCATAATCCACGCTGCTAAGAAGTGGTTTCAACTTACACACTTTGGCATAGTGTCCTTTCTTCCTGCAGCTGGAGCAATTCAAATTCTTTGCTGGGCAGCATTTCCTTTAATGCTTGCCCAGGCAACAAAGGTAGCACTTTGGGTGCTCCCGGAGCACCGTAGCTGTGATCGGGTCGCCAACAGGACAGGGCACGTGGAGCACTGCTGCCGTGATCGGGTCGTTAATGGAGTGGGGGGTGGTGGCGCATCCCAAGATGGTAGCGCTCAGGGTAGCCATAAGGCAGCCACGTTTTTGGTCAAGTTGGCCTTTATGCTCTGAAGAGCCACTTCTAGCATACCTGCCAGCTTGACTGATTGCCGCAGACTGAGCTCCCCTTACTCCAAATATTTCTGGCGGATGTAGTTTGTCTTGATCCCCGCAATGTAAACATCCTTGATCAGGTCCTCTGTTTACTCCGCAGCAGTCACGGCTTTACCTGCACAGGCCCTGCTGAGGGATCGCAGAGTTTGAAGGTACTTGGCATTGAACTCACCGGGTCGCTGTTTGCAGGTGACTAGATGTTGTCTGGCGTAGTCAATGTTGATCTTCCATCAGGTACTGACCTTTGAGTATGTCCATGGCTTCCTGGTACGATATGGCGTCCCTAATCATGGAGTACACCAGAGTGCTGACCTGGGAGTGCAGTACCTGCAGTTTATTGAAATCTGACTGTACTATGGTAGAGGATGCTTGCAGGAATGCTTCAAAGCAGCGGAGCCAGAGTACGAAGTTGGTGGATGTCTCAGGTGATTGAGGGTTGATTTCCAGTGTTTCTGGCTTCAGGATCTGCTCCATTGTAAAAAAACTTGCAGTGATAAAATTGATGCACCATCAAATACTTGAACAACTTGTTGAGAAACCAATAGGCTTTTATTTACTGAAGAATAAAGGCACATCCATACTGCTCAACTGACCTGCACTGAGGAGGGGGCTGTGGAACAGTCACCTTTATCCAGGAGCCACAGGTACAGTCAGCCAATGGATGTGGCTGATCAGACAATTATATGCAAATAGTGGTTTACCACACCATTCCTTTGAGAATGTGGTGGAAGTCTTGAATTGCTGCAGTACCTCTGGACCAATGTTCCCTCTCATTTTCAGTCGTCAGGGTGCACAAAAATCTTTGGTTGTGCAATTTTTTTTCCTGTGGCAAAAGTATGTGCGCACTGAATGCTTGTGCAAATGCAAACTTGAAATTGTTTCCAGATCATTTTGGCACAGCCTATCTCTCATGGCTAATAAAACTGTATTGGCATGTTTTAATATAATAAAAGTATGATTGCATTCTACAGAGTAATGCATTTAGTTAAGATTTTAATCTATACTTTGAACTACTTTAATCAGTTTGTTGTTCCATTAAATAAAACATCAATGAGTATTTCTTATTTTTAATGTGATGCAATGTCTAAATAAATAAATAGCAATAATACCCATCAATTCACAGATTATTATTATTAAAGTTACTGGAAATGGTTAAATCATAACTCATTCAATTACTAGTTGACAAACTATCCAGATGCTTAATGTGAAAATCTTCACACATAGCACAGTTTATGTAGGTTTACAAAATATTTGACTTAAAACTGCATAGAATAGCAACAAAATAACATAGATATTTCAGTCACTGTTATTTTTTTCCTCTCCTGTCTTTGGTACTTGCCCATTCTAGACTAATAGAACTTCTACCCAATTAATAGCTTTTGATTCTCATTAGCATATGCAAATGACATTCACCTAAACGATTTCTTAGCTTGTTTTTGAGCTGATTCATTAGACTAAAACCTCGCTCACAGACTGCACTATATGCAAGAAAGGTACCCCCAATGTCCATCAACTGTGTAAGGTCACAAAACTGTTCATTTTGAAAGTTTGAAATCAGTTTGGATTTCATTTTTATTTTCATGGAAAATTTGAAATAATGAAACTGTAACTATTACAGTATTTTCATCTGGAAAATCATGATCTTTTAGACAGGGCATTAACTTGTTTATCGCCAAATGTGAAGTCACAATCTGCAATTGCAGAGAAATCAAAAGCTGACCATTCTTATACCTCACCTTCAGGAAACATTTCTTCTAAATGAACACAAAGATAATTTATAAAAGTCAACAGCAAACTTGTATCTACTTTAATTTTTTCACTTCTTGAAATATTGTCTCCCAGATGTGAACTTGCAGTACAGAATGAGACATTTCTTGACAGAAATGTCTGTGGTTTCATCAACTGTTAATGTGTGGAAAATCAGCTGATGCTATTTCTTCCAACATGTCTTTCTGAACCAGATAGTTGATAGTCTCCAGAAATTCAAATGCACAACTTTTGCTTCGCCAGCTGTCTGGGAGTTGCACGTATTTTTCCATATGTTCATTAATGTGTTATTGATTTTAACAGCTAACAACTTTAAACAAATTTGCAGTTCTTTTGCGCTTCATGCCCTTCAATAAAAACTCAGTCAACTATCTACAGAATTTGAAACAGATCTTTGTAAATTTTACGATATGAACTCTGTCTGCCAAACATGGCTGCAGCTGTACAAACCGGAACAGGAAAGGTGAGGTGATATATTTAGTGATGTACAACTAACTAGTTAACAGAAACAGTTATCTAAGAGATTATTTTAGGTAATTAACCTTTTCTATGTACGTTAATTCCCTTTGTGCACTGTGTAGTAGAGACACTTTCCAAATTCTAGTAATTTTCAATTCCAAAACATGTAATCTTTTAAGAAATGTAAGCTTTGATATTCTGAACTACAATCTTATCATTCCAATAAACCAAACGTTGTAGTTGCAGCTTTATGTAGCCTTTAATTAGTTGATATAATGAATTTGCATAACTTTACATCAAGATTTTCATAACGATGTATAAACAAAGCATTTGACTATATTTAAAGACATAGTGATATAAAATGATAATAAAAGATGATTAATAGATGATTAAAACAAAATAAGATGTTAAAATGAATTCAAGGAAAAGTATTTCTATGCTTACACCTCCTCCATGGTTCTTTGAAGACTGAACGCAAGCTCCCTGTTCACCTGGCTATTACAACATATGATGTCATAGTAACTATTGTAACATGACAAACAACAATTTTTCTGAAAGGGATAGTCATAAAATTAACAAAAATCAAAAACACGTTTTAACCTTTACACTGGTTGCAAAACCTGTGCGCACGCGCACAAACAGAGCATTCAAGGATGATCAACAAATGCCTATGTTGTCAATGGTGTCCATTTCTATGAAAGAATGAAACTTATCTGTATTGAAAATTTGTTGATAAACTAAAGCATTGATTTTATCACTAAACAATGTGGATTTACATTTCTCAACAAAACCACTTAACTATTAGACGCTGTACATGACTCATTTAATACTGAATATTAAGCATTGGTCACATTTTCATGACTATACCTTTCGTTATATTGCACTGCAAAGTCAATTGAATTATGGCCTTGAGATTTGCATTTCCTTTTATTTGATGTGTTTAAATTTCATTTTAGAGACAGTTCGTTTATAATGTCCATTGATAATGAAAACGTTTATTTTTAATTTTTCAGGAGTTTGCCCAAAGCAATGAAATGGAAATGGAAAATGCTTGTGACTGAATCCTAGCGAAGACACGGGAATTATAACTTCTTGAATGAGGGTCTTTTGGAATGGTTCCTTATTCTAATGTGAATTTCAAATTGACAACGGCAAGATTCTTGTGGTTTAGTGGATAGTTATCTGCTTATATATTTATCAGTTTGGAACTTCAACATTTATTTGTACATTTGCTTCTCAAGATTGTTTGCAGATGAAACGCATTACATTTAGAAATGGAATGTCAAGACCTGCCGTGGAAGTATCCTGTTTGCTTCCTGCTCCGTTTTGCCCAGTAAGGGCAGGTTGAAGTTGGAATTGCAATCATTGCTTGAAAAACAGTATGCAGGAAGCTGGTTTTCAAGCTCCAAATGCTTTAAAAGGTATGTATTTATAATAGATTCACTGGAGGAAACTTCACATTGAGACCACCAAACAATGTCTTTCGTGATAACTTAAGGGCAAAAATTTTTTAAAATTTGTGAAATTTCATTGTCATTTGATTGCATTTTGATTATAAGGCAAGTTGAACTTGAGTAATCCATAAGAAACTGTTTTACCCTGCAAATGGATGATATAACATATAACCATCTAACAGTTTACGGCATGGAAACAGGCCATCTCAGCCCTTCAAGTCCACGCTGGTTCACTCAAACAACTCCGCTAGATTCCCCCACCTATTCTCCGCCCATAACCCTCCAACCCCTCCTATCCATGTATAGATCCAGTATCCTCTTAAATGAAAGAATTGACTCTGCCTCAACTATTTCCTCTGGAAGATTATTCCATTCAGCCACCGCTCTCTGAGTGAAGAAACATCCTCTAATGTTTCTCCTAAAATTTCTCCCCCTTACCCTCAACTTGGTCCTCTTGTTTCAACCTCCCCCGCTCTCAGGGAGAAGAGTCCACTCGCATCTAGTCTATCTATTCCTTTCATAATTTTAAACACCTCTATCAAATCTGTAAAATATTATTATCATTGTGGATCTAAATCTATGTTCTATGACTAGCCTGAGGGTTAGCTTTCATAATCTATATCTAATGTATGTGCAAGGAAATAGCAGTTCTTGCAGTAGTGGACATTGATTAGGTGATCACTCCATTGAGCACCTTCACTCTGTCTGCTGCAACAGCAAGGACTTCCTAGTGGCCAACTACTTCAGTTTCACATCCTATCCAGCAGATTGACGTGAATCTAGGAGTCATAACCTCAAGTTTTGGGGGATAGATTTAGGATGGAGATGAGGAATTGGTTTTCCCAGAGAATAGTGAATCTGTGGAATTCTCTGCCCAAGCTAACAGTAGAAGCTACCTCATCAAATATATTTAAAACAGAGTTGGATCAATCTTTACATAGTAGGGAAATGAAGTGTTATGGGAGAAAAGAATGGCAGACGGAGCTGAGTCCTCAGCCAGATCAGCCATGATCTTATTGAAAGCAAAGCCGGCTTGACCATCCAGAGCCTACTCCTGCTCGATTTCTTATGTTCATCTGTTACCAGATTGTTGATTTTTCAGCCTCAACTTAATTTGGCAACAGAAACTTATATTAGAAATTGTTAATTTTTTGGAGTACTAACTGGCCACTCTCATTGTAACTTGTAACTTTTCTCTATATCCTCATTGAACCTATTTTACCAATTCATTAACTGCCTTGCAAACACAAAATACTTAGAAATTCTTTAAAGGACAGAGAATACCTTGTAAGCAGGTTTAAAAAAAAATTAACCTTGGAATGTGGGCTTTGCAAGCTGATCTTGCATTTAATTGCTTATCTCTATCTGTCCTTGAGAAGGTGACAATGAATTGTCCTGTTGAACTGTCCTTGAGATGCTGTTAGGAAGGGCATGTCAGAATTTTGCCCTAGCGATGGTGAATGAACAGCAATATAATTCTATGTCAGGGTGATATGTGGCTTAGAGGACAACATAGTGGTGTGGCCTTTGTCCTTGTTGCTGGTAGAGGTCATCAGTTTCAAGGGTACTGGTGAGTTCTGCAGTACATCCTGTATATAGTACAAACTGCTGTGACTGTGCATCAGTGGTTGAGTGAGTGAATGGTTGGACATGGGCTGCTATGTCCCATATGATATCAAATTTTTTTAAAGATGCACTCAACCAGGTAATTGGAGAGTATTCCATCACACTTATGAATTGAGTCTTGTAGGTGATAGTGGTTACGATTTGGGGACTTAGCGGATGAGTTACATGCTGCAGGATTCCTAGTCTCTGTCTGCTCTTGTAGCCATGTATGTCTATGGCAACTCCAGTTTTTGATCATTGGTAATGCCCAGGATATGGATATGGATTAGGAGATTCAGTGATGAATCAGCTAGATTTTCTCTTTTTGGATATGGGGATTGCTTGGCACTTGTATGGTGCAAAATAAATTCTATTTTACGTAAAAATAGTTCGCTGGATTAAATTCTCAATTTGACCCTATTAATCCTAATTATATTCAGCTGTGGATATCAACATAATTTTCTACTGCTGCAAACCACACTTCTCTCTCTTAGCCTGCTGTGAAATTCTCTCAGCACTCTTTGTTTTAAGGGAAAAAAAAACAGCCATTTCAGTCTAATTTAGCTGAAAATTCTCATATAGCAACTCTTCACTGGTACTCATGCCAATTACCTTTACTATGAGTATTTCCACGATAGTACAATAAGAAATGTATTTTGGAAGTGAGAAGAAACATATATGAAATCCAGACAGTTATGTGAAGAACTCCACGCAGACGTAAACTGAGATCAGGGTCAAATCCAGGTCCTTGGAGATGTAAATTAACAGCATCACGTCATTACAATGCCCATTACCTATGAATTACTTGCAGCTAAATGAATATGTTACTTTTAATTTAAACTCCAATACTGAACTGAAAAATCGAAAGAAATAGTCATAGGGGACTGCAGCAAAGATTCACCAGACTGGTTGTTGGGATTTGAGGTCTGCCATTTGTCAAGAGTACAATGTCTGTGTTCTGTAGAGAATGTGATTGAAACTTTAAAAGTTTCTATAGGGCTTGACAAATTGGATGCAGGGAGGATATTTCTGCTGGCTGAGGAATCTAGAATCAGGGGTCACAGCTGTACAATAAGAAGTAGGCTATTTAGAACTGAAATGAGGGGAAATTTCTTTGCTGAAAGGCTGGTGATCCTTGCAGTTCTCTATACCGGAGGGCCATGGAAGTTCAGTTAATGAGTTCATTCAAAACAGATTCTTGGATATGAAGGGATTTGGGAATAGTGGCAGAAAATCAGCTGTGATTTTGATGAATGGTGGAACAGGCTCAAAGTGACAAGGGAAATGTAATTCTTAGCAATAAAAAAACCACCGTAATTCCAGCATCCTCAATAAATACTATATTGTAAATGTGCCATTTGTCAGCAGTAGTGTCAAAAACTAAACGGAAGATGCTAGAACTAGATATTTGAGCATTTTAGTTGACCTAGTAATAGTTGATTGTTTGCCTCAATCTTTTGCATGATGCTGGTATCTTGTTAATGTGACCGCATGTGTTTGTTCAGATACTCCAATTTCCTCCCACATCCCAAAAATGTGTAGGTTGGTAGGTTAAATTAGCACTATAAATGTTCCTGAGGGTATAAATGTGTGATTGAATCTGATAGGAATTGATGAGAAAGTGGGAAGAATATAATAGATTAGGATAGGATCAATGTAACAATTAGTGGGGTAAAGAGTCTGTTTCCAAGCTCTAAATCCCTCCATGACTTTATAATTCACAAGATGGGTGTTAATTAGCTTGGTAATTCTTAAGCCTCAATTCTATCTATTCTGTGTTCTGCGGTACCACATTTGTTCCGTTCAAATTGATCACAAATGAAATAACATTTTTAATGTGAAGAGTGGTGTCGTACAGAGATTGATGCTAGAGCCTTCACGTTTTACACAGAAAATAATGACTTTGGAACATAGATAGGGTAGATAGAATCTTTTTCCCAAGTTAAAGATGTCACGTTTTAGAGGATGTTTAATGTGGGGTGTAGGGGAGGAGGTGAGATTCAAGGACAATTGTGGGGTACAATTTTTAAACAGAGAGTGAGAGGTGCTAGTACAAGCTGCCAGGAGTAGAGTGGAAACTGCCACAAAAGTAGCATTTAAGATGCTTCTAAATAGACATATGAAATATCAGATCCAAACAAAAATTAAAATCCCCCTAACCAATTTATTTTGTCTTCCCTCTACTGTTTTTAAAAAGACATCCTTCATGAAGGCTTCGTCGTCATAATTTGAAGCATAAATATTCATAAACCTCCAGCATTCTGGTTGAATCTTGCAAAATGCCATTACTAACCTTCCCTCTTGGTCAATCACTTACTCTTATGTTCTACTTTTATTAATTAAGATTGCTGCCCCTCTTGCTTGTGAACTAAAAAAAGATGATATTACTTGCCCTACCAACCTCTTTTTAACTGAGCATGCTACAATTTAGTAAGATGTGTTACCTGCAGAAAAAAAACTATGTTCACCTTTAATTTTTTTAAGTATGCCAAGACGCTTTTTCTTTTCACTGTTCTGTTCAACCTTTTAACATTAAAACTAATAAACTTTAATGTTCTATCCATACTAGTTCTTTAACAAATGTTATTCAGCAATAAAACCCTTTTGATTATTCAAATAATAGTGATCTTTCCCCTTTAAAAAACACATATAGTGCCATTGCTCTGACGATGATGTAAACAAGAAACCCCGGAAGCCTTTGAAAAAAGCCCACGGAATCTTCTGAGGAAGAAGAACTTCTCCCTTTAGCACCATCTTGTAAAAATGCTCCTCTCTCCCCTCCCAGCGCCATTACCCCCTTAGACTACTTTTGCAGTTCTTGCTTTTTCTTGAGCTCTCCATGCAAATTGCAATAACATTCACTTTTATTAATAACTCAAAGATGATTCAGAATAATGCAACTTTTACTTAGTCCCATTATGAACATTCTTCTCCGTCTTCTTATTTGATGACTTCAGTTTTCTCATAATCTTCCTATAAATTCCTCCGCATCTTTCTTAGACTTGAAAAAATGCTGATTTCCCTCCATCCCTCAGTGTCGCGGGGTATACCATTGAATATCTCATTTTTTTACTGCAATTGTCTCCGCATCATCAGACTTCTACCTTTCCTTGATCAAACTTGGTCTAAAGACCTGAAAGAATAATACCTTTTCGCTGTCGATCTCAAGTGGCCCACGATGTTGTTTAGAATAATCAAATGCTGCTCCCAAAGTTGCCTCCTGACTGGCTGTTGTTGCTGCTCCTCAGGTCTTCTGGGACCGAGGGTCCGATGAGCTCTTTCTACATGTCGTTTCTTTTTTTTTAAAACTTTACGTATAGGATTTGAAATACATACAGAAAATAAAAGTAACTCCTTACTAAACACTAATACTAATAACCCTACTAATCACCCCCTCCCCTTCCCACCCTTACCCTACATCCCACCCCAAACTACCCTTATGTAAAGAGCCAAAAACATATATCAGCAACTCCGTTGCTGTGGAGTGTGCCAACCCTTAACATCTTAAAAAAAGACATTTAAAATGTATCCAAACCCATACATTTCAAATATGGAGTCCACATTTTAACAATAAAAGAATAATTATTCCGTTAATTATGTTATCTTTCTAAATAAATACAAGATCTCAATTCATTATGCCATCTATGTATATTCAGTTCAATATCATTCTTCCATGTAATTGTAATATATTTCCTAGCTACAGCCAACACCAGATGAATAAACGCAATTTGAAATTTATCCAAACTTAAAACCGTTGTTAATGTTGTGGTATAACCCATTAAAAAAAAGTAATGGATCAAGTGTTAATTCAACTTAAATAAATCTTCCAAAAACTTCATAATTCTTTTTCAAAAGGATTTAAAATTTTCACAAATCCAGACTGAATGTAAAAAAGTACTTGTCTGTATTCCACAACAAAAACACAAATATGAAGAACTAAAACCATATCTTTTTAACTTCTCAGGAGTTAAATACATCTGATGCAAAAAATTATAGTTGACTAAACTATATCTCGCATTAATTAATTTAGTTACACTATCTTCACACATAGTCATCCATTCTTCCTGAGATAATAAAATAGATAAGTCCTTCTCCCACTTATTCTTCATTTTTTATAAATCTAATTTAACCATCTTCTCTTGAAGCAAAGCATACATTTCAGAAATAAACACTTTTTTTCCACCATCAACAATTAAAATCTCAAAATTAGTTTACCTAGGTAATATCAAATCCCGTCCAAAATTTTCCATTAATAAAACAAGCACTTGATTATAGACAAATAAAGAACTTGGCAATATCCCAAATTTTCTTTGTCTAGTAAAAGAAAAAAAAAGTACCTGCCTCAAAACAATCCTCCACCAATTTAAAACCCTTCAAACCCCAAGTTTTCAAATAAAAATTATTAATAGAAAAAGGAATTGTTTTATTCTGATATAATGGCGTCTAAGCTGAGCTTTACCTTTAGTTCCTATAATTTGATCTCTTTTATACCAAATCTCCATCAAATGTCTCAATACTGGTACATATAATTTTGTAAAATATATGGATTCCATTTATATATAAATTGATGTATATTAAATTCAGAAATCTATGCTAATTCAACTTTAGCCCATATCAGGGGTTGATCAATATCAAATATCCTATTAATAAATTTTAATTGAGCAGCTTCATAATCATTCTGAAAATGCAGTAATTGGAGTCCTCCTAACACATGTCAATTTTTGTAAAGATACTCTAGATCATTTACCTTCAAATAAAAACAGTTGCACTGATGTATTTAATTCTTTAAAAAAAACTTTTGGGATTGAACAAGGAATAGATAGGAAAAGATATTGAATACATGAAAATATATTCATTTTAATGCAATTCACATGTCCTATTAAAGATAAAAGTAAATCCTTCACTATACAAGTCATACTTAATTTTATTCAATAAAGGTACATAATTTAATTTATATAAATTTTGGTAATCAACATCAACCATTTCACCTAAATTTTTTATTTTATTAGATCCCTGAAATTGCATAATCTGTTACAATTTGAACAATCCTCGCCTTAAATTGGTAGTATTTCACTTTTATCCGAATTAACTTTATAACCTGACATTTCTCCATACTGTTTCAAACGATTTTGAAGTTGCCCCGAGATTCTTTAGGATGTGTTAAATATATTAACATATTGTCTTGTTATGAGTCCAAAGGACCCCAAAACCCAGCAGCAATAGATATTCACCATGACAAATGGTTTCTTAAACAAAAGTTGTTTTTAATTATCTTTAACCATGAAAACAGTTAAATTGTTTTGATATATAGCCATTTACTGTCACTTTCGCCATTGGTCCCTTATATAATGCTTTAATCCAATTAACATATTTCTCTGGTAGGTTGAATTTTTGTAGTACTTTGAATAAATAATTCCATTCTACTCTGTCAAAGGCTTTCTCTGCGTCTAAAGCAACCGCTACTGTTGGAGTTTTTTTTTCCTTGTACTGCATGGATTAAGTTAATGAATTTACAGATATTGTCCGTTATTCGTCTTTTTTAAATAAATCCAGTTTGGTCAAGTTTTACTATTTTTGGTACACAGTCAGCCAATCTGTTTTCTAATAGTTTAGCTATTATCTTATAATCTATGTTAAGTAGCGATATTGGTCTATACGATGCTGGTGTTAGTGGATCTTTCCCCGTCTTTGGTATTACTGTAATTATTGCTGTTTTGCATGAATCTGGTGTATTTTGTGTTTTTTCAATCTGGTTCATTACTTCCAGGAGAGGAGGAATTAATAAGTCTTTAAATGTTTTATAGAATTCTGTTGGGAGTCCATCCTCTCCCGGTGTTTTATTGTTTGGTAGATTTTTTAATATCTCCTGTATTTCTTCTATTTCAAATGGTTTTATTAATTTATTTTGCACCTCTGTTTGTAATTTCGGTAGTTCAATTTTAGTTAGAAATTCATCTATTTTGTTTTCTTTCCCTTCGTTTTCAGTTTGATATAGTTGTTCATAGAATTCCCTGAAGTTTTCGTTGATCTCCATTGGGTTATATGTAATTTGTTTGTCCTTTTCCTTTGATGCCAATACCGTTCTTTTAGTTTGTTCTGTCTTAAGCTGCCACGCTAGTATTTTGTGCGTTTTTTCTCCTAGCTCATAATATTTCTATTTTGTCTTCATTATCTTCTTCTCCACCTTATATGTTTATAGTGTTTCATATTTTATTTTCTTGTCTGTCAATTCTCTTCTTTTAGTTGTATCTTCCTTTATTGCTAATTCTTTTTCTGTATTTGTTATTCCCTTTCCAACTGTTCTATTTCTCGATTGTAGTCCTTCTTCATCTTAGTTACATAACTTATTATCTGTCCTCTGATGAATGCTTTAATTGCGTCCCATAGTATAAATTTATTTTTCACTGATTCCGTATTTATTTCAAAGTACATTTTAATTTGTCGCTCAATGAATTCTCTAAAGTTGTGTCTTTTAAGTAGCATGGAGTTTAATCTCCATCTCTACATTCTTGGTGGGATGTCCTCTAGCTCTATTGCCAACAACAGGGGTGAGTGATCCGATAGCAATCTAGCTTTATATTCTGTTTTCTTAACTCTTCCTTGAATGTGGGCTGATAACAGGAATAGGTCTATCCTTGAGTATGTTTTATGTCTACCCGAATAATATGAATATTCCTTTTCCTTTGGGTGTTGTTTCCTCCATATATCCAAAAGTTGCATTTCTTGCATCGATTTAATTATAAATTTGGTTACTTTATTCTTTCTGTTAGTCTTTTTTTCCAGTTTTATCCATGTTTGAGTCCAAATTAAGGTTAAAATCCCCTCCTATTAGTATATTCCCTTGTGTATCTGCTATCTTCAAAAAGATATCTTGCATAAATTTTTGATCTTCATTAGGTATACATTGAGTAAATTCCAAAATTCTGAATATATCTGACATTTTATCATTACATACCTCCCTGCTGGATCTATTATTTCCTCTTCTATTTTGATTGGTACATTTTTATTGATTAATATAACTACTCTTCTGGCTTTTGAATTATATGATGCTGCTGTTACATGTCCTATCCAAACTCTCTTTAATTTCTTGTGTTCCACTTCAGTTAGATGTGTTTCTTGCACGAATGCTATATCAATTTTTTCTTTCTTCAGTAAATTTAACAGTTTCTTCCTTTTGATTTGGTTATGTATTCTGTTAATATTTAAAGTCATATAGTTCAACATGGCCATTGAACATCTTCCCAAGGATACAATACCTATTTCAATCATTACCAATTCATCTAACAGAGAAATTCTTCAAGGAGCTAAAGAAAATAATAAGGAAATTCTTATGGAAAGGGGGAAAACCGAGGATAGCACTAGATAAATTAACAGAATGGTACAAACAAGGAGGTTTACAACTACCAAACTTTAAGAATTATTATAGAGCAACACAATTAAGATACCTATCAGATTTTTATCAAACAAGGGAAAAACCAGATTGGACCAGATTAGAACTATATAAAATAGGGAAGAAGATACCTGAACATATACTATGCAAGTGGGTTGATAAATTGGTGCAACATAGGAATTCACCAGTATTGCACCATCTGCTCAACATTTGGAAGAAGATTCATGTGGAAAGGAATAAAATAAATTATCAACTACCAAAATTAATATTGACACAAATCAACTAATCCCTTTCACAATAAATAACCTTTCCTTCAGAGAATGGGAGAGAAAAGGGATCAAAAGAATAGAAAATTGTTTTTCAGGAAATAAATTATTATCTTTTGAAAAAATGAAGGACAAATATAATATAACTCACGATACAATGTTTGCATACCACCAACTGAAAACCTACTTGAAGGACAAATTGGGAAACAGTCTGAGGTTACCAGAAGGAAGCAATTTTGAATATGTGATTACAGACACGATAATTAAAAAAATTATAACAAACATGTACATCAAACTGCAAGAAAAGGAGAACAAGGAAACTAACTGTAAACCCAAACAAAAATGGGAGCAAGATATAAACATAAAGATAAAGAATGAAACATGGGAAAAGCTATGCTCCGGAACTATGAGAAATACAATAAACACAAAGTTACGCATGATACAATATAATTGGTTACATAGGCTATACATCACACCCCAAAAGTTAAATAAATGGGACCCAACAGAATCAGACAGATGTTTTCACTGTAAAAAGGAAACGGGAACAGTAATACATGCAATTTGGACATGTGAGAAAGTGAAAAAATTTTGGGAAGATCTAAACCAGATATTAAATAAAATCACCAAAAGCAATATACCAAAAAACCCAGAGATCTTCCTTCTAAGTAATATAAGAAATAAAGAATTTGGACTTGATTTAGATGGAGCACAATAAAGATTTATTATGATAGCCTTAGCTGTAGCAAAAAAAATGTATTATGTCAACCTGGAAATTAGAAGACAACTTGAAAATACAATAATGGTATATAGAAATAAATAAATGTATTCCATTAGAAAAAATAACATATAATTTAAGAAATAATATTACAATATTCAAACAAATATGGGAACCATACATGAAATACAATAGAGAAATCCTACCACGGATCTCCACCACCTAAAATGACAAAAGGAGAAGACTATGAAATGAATTGACTCAGTATATAAAAGTAAAAGACAAAAATTTCTGTTTATTTTTATTAAGTGACAACATTGTTTAACAGGTTTAATGTATCTTATAGATTGAACTTTAAATAAATGGGAAGGGGGGGGAGGAAAGGGGTGAAAATGACACTATATATTCAAGAGAAAAAATGTCTGTATGTATTTTGGTCAGTATGGTTTATAGTGTGAAAAATAAAAAAATTAAAAAAACCCCATGAAAACAGAATCAAATTTTAACATCACTATTAACTTAACTACCCAACTTAACCCCCTTCTAATTCTAAATGCACGTGTATGTGATGTGTGTATAAATTTAAGAAAAGTTCTTTGGTTCACAGTTCAATCTCACTTCTCATTCTTCCAAGTTCACTGGTTGCAGGCAATTCTTATACTTTGAACAGAATTTAACATGTATAAAGTTCACCAGGCTTTGGTGCTCGAAAGGGAAATGTTTTCCACTCAGGAAACCTACTCTTGTAGGTTTGCAGAGGGAGATATGTTGTTCCAGGATTTCCACAACTGAGGTACAAAATTAGTCACCTCAATGTCTTGTTGATGAAACTTGCCCCATCAGGGTTATCCATATGATAACCTCTTTCAGGCTCCACAGAGTTCCTTTCTGTTCCACTTATTATAAGAGAAACATCAGACAGATAGAACTTCCAGCCATCCACCACTCTGGTGCTTCTGTTTCACTTCCAACAAGCTTCTCCTGGCTGACACTGTTCCATCTCTCTCCCCCCCTCTCTCTCTCTCTCTCCGAGATTCCAACTGCCAGCAACATGTCCTTCTCTCTCTCACTTGCAAAACCCCTTCCTTCTCCATCAAACAATAGCGGTCTGTCTTCTGCTCCCATCTATTGTTTTAGGTAAACAAACCTCTCAATGACCTCTGAGTGAGCACTTTGCAGAGAGGTCAGAAGCATTGTAAAAATGTCCAACACAGACAACCTGATTCCAGTCCATTCATTTCATAACATCATTTCAATTAGCACCTACTTGTGAAATATGCATAGCATTCTCCATAGTTTCTGTAATATGAATTCTTCAGTATTTCAAATAAGATCTGTTTTAAAGTGTGTGTATGTATGTAACCTACTCTAATTTTACTAATTTATCTCCAAAAAACATCTCCAAATATTCTATCACAGTCTGCAAAAAATTAATTTTATACTCTTCTTCACCAACTTTAATTCCTTTAATATTAACATCCTGTCTAATAGCTTGAGCTAATAGTTCTATAACCAATGCAAATAGGTCTGGTGATAGAGGACAACCTTGTCAAGTTGATCTGGTCAAATTAAATGAAGATGATATTTATCCATTTGTTACCACCCTGGCTGATGAATTTTTATATAAAGCCTTCACGCAACCAGTAAAGAGTGGTCCAAAATTAAATCTTTCCAACACTTTAAATTTAAAAAATTCTACTCCACTCAATCAAAAGCTTTTTCAGCATCTAATGCTACTATCATTGGTTGGTTGGGTTGTTTTCTTGATGCATTAATTATTGTAATTAATTTAACAATATTATCAGCCAAATATCTATTCTTAATAAAACCAGCTTGATCTACATGTATTAATTGTGGTAAATATTGAGCAAGTCTGTTAGCTAAAATCTTAGCTACAATTTTATAATCTACATTTAATAAAGAAATCAGTGTATAAGAAGGCATTTTCAAAGGATCTCTGTCTTTTTTTTGGAATAACAGTAATTAATGTTCTAGAAAAAGAGTCTGGAAACAAACCTGTTTTAGTGGCTTGCTTCAACACATCCATAAATACCGGAAGCAATAAATAATGAAATTCTTTATAAAACTCGAAAGTAAATCCATCTTGTCCTGGTGATTTCCCACTTGTCATAATTTGTAACACTTCTTTAATCTCTAAATCAGTAAAAGAACTAATTCATTCACATTTTTATCTTTTCAAAAATGTTAGATCTAAATTAGCCAGAAGGGACAATCTGATCATTATCCTGAACCACCCCAGAAGTATATAATTCTTGACAAAATAAATGAAATTCATCATTAATCTCCTGGGGTTTATAGGTAATTACCGAATTCTTCCTTCCTATTGTCCTAGAAATTTGTTCAGTCTTTAACTGCCAAGCTAATACTTTGAGCTCAATCCCCTAATTCATAATAATGCTGTTTAGACCTTTGTATCAATTTCTCATATTTACATGTTTGCAAAGTATTATAACTTAATTTTATCTTCATTTGAATTCCCTTGTAACTCCTTCTTTAAAACATCTTTCTCCTTTTCCAAATTTTGACTCTCTGCCAAATATTGCTTCTTCATTCTAGACAAGTAACTAATAATCTTACCCCTTAAATACACTTTTAAAGCATCCCATAAAATAAACTTACTTTGTACAGAATTTAAGTTTGTTTGTGAAAAAAATGTAATATGATCCCTAATATAATTAATAAACTCAGGTTGTTTTAGTAATATCTCATTAAATCTCAAATGATATGCAGTTTCAACCATTTCTGATCCAGCACAAGAAATTAATAATAAAGAATGATCGGATAAAATCCTGTTTTTAAATTCAGAATGAGTAATTCTACCTTGTAATTGTGCCGATACTAAGAATAAATTAATTCTAGAAAAAGTATCATGTCTTGCAGAATAAAATGAAAAGTCTTTCTCAGTTGGATTTAATCTCCTTCAAATTTTGACCAAATTTAAATCTTTCATTAATACTGCCAATTGTTTAGCCATCTTTGTTTACAAAGTTTTATGAGATTTATCCAATAAAGAATCCAAACAACAATTGAAATCACCACCTACTAAAATGTTTTCAATCGCCCGATTCAGATTCAGAAATGTTTCAGTTACAAATTCTTCATTGTCCACATTGGGAGCATAAATATTCATCAAAGTCCAGGCTTCTGAAAAAAATTTACAATTAACAATCAACACTCTACCAGCATTGCAGAAAATGATTCCAACATAAAAGGTAACTTTTTATGTATTAGAATAGCTACCCTTCTGGCCTTAGAATTAAAAGATGATGCAATTACATGTCCTACCCAATCTCTTTTCAACTTCAAATGTTCTTTTTCAGTCAAATGAGTTTCTTGTAAAAATGCAATATCAACCTTCAACTTCTTAATATAGTCCAATACTCGTTTCCTTTTAATTTGGTGGTTAAGCCCTTTAACATTAAAAGTTGCAACATTCAAATTATCCATTTTATCCTCTAGGAGAGGCACCTCACACAGTCAACACTAATACAAGTAAAAAAAAAAGGCTCCTTTAAAAATTGAAAAATAACCCTCAGTATATTAAAAAAAATCCCTACCAAATAACAAAAACAAACAAAGAAAATATCAAACAAAAAGACCTCCCCCCAAAAAAAGACTACAACCTTAGTAGTACCCGCCCCCCCCCCTCAATTGACCGGGTATGGTCAATACCATTAGTGGCGGATGACTTTGGAAGTGTCAGAGTTGTCCACCTCTCCCCCAACTGATCCTCATTAAAGGAAATACAAATCTTTCTAATATTTAACCCACTGATTCCAATCCACAATTAGCCTGATCATTTTCTTCTATATCGATCAATCGCTGAGATTCCAACACTTTCTTCCCATTCCCATTCTTCTCCTGAGATAACTTCACCATCGACTGCTTCTGCAAAAATCTTGATTTTTGTTAATCTTGATTAACTGGCAAAGAATTAGCAAATATTAAATCATCGTAATCACTCTCAAAAAATTGAGCCTGATAATTCCCATAAAACACCTTCAGTATTGCCGGGTATCTAAAAGCAAATTTATACCCCTTCTTCCACAATAAAGCTTTTTCAGGATAAAATTCTTTACGCCTTCTAATTATATCTTGACTCAAATCAACATAAAAGAAAACACTGTTGCCCTGAACCATCAAAGGGCCCTGATTCTGGCTAGACTTTTGCACTGCAAGACGCAAAATCATCTCCCGATCCTGATATCACATACAGCGAATAAGAACTTCCCAGGTTGACCTGGAAAAGGATTTTTCTTTATCGCTTGATGCGCTCGGTCTAATTCCAAACCATCCGGAAAAAACTCAACCCCCAACATTTCGGGAATCCATTTCCAAAAATTTTTTACTGGCTCCAATCCTTCAATATTTTCTGGAAGACCTACTATCTTGATATTATTACTTCAGTTCTGGTTCTCCAACGAGTCAATTTTCTTCAGCAAATCTCTTTTCTGAATATCCTAATCAGTAAAAGAAGTTTCAATATAGTCCATCCTTTCTGTGTACTGTTCCACCTTGTCATTACAATCAGTAAAAGCTTGTTCAACCTTCTTAAACTTATCCTGTACAATATCAACTGCTTTCAAACATTTAACGTCTGTTTTTACTGTAGCAACATCTATTTTTACAGTTGAAATTTCTTCACATTTATTTTTCCTTTCATATCATCAAATTGACACCTGTAAAACCTTGTTTCATTTGAAAAACCATATTTTCCCTTTGTTTAGCAATATCTTCTAATATAGGATTAATAGCTTCAATTCCAGCAGAAGTAGTTTTTAAAGTTTGTGGAGAAGTAGTCTTTAAAGCCCGAGGCCTACCTTCCATAATTTTGGCTGCTTCCATAAATATTGCTTCTTCTTCCTCATCCTACAAAGCAGGGCTTCCTTCTTCCTTTTCACCTGCCATTATTTCATACCAGGCTACCTGGCTGTGGGTTTGGATGCTCTTCCCCATGCCAGGCCGATCTCGTTCCCCTCCGCTGCCCGGACCCGGTCGAGTAGAGTGCGCATGCGCAAATCCTCGCGCATGCTCATGCACCCATTGCATGTAAGCGAGGTTCCTCAGACACATCGCTGCGCACAACCAAACCACTGGCCATGCATATGTGATTGCACTCTTCTCTGGGCACGTCGCCACCACGTCTCTTGGCAACCTCGGACGCATGTTCGGCTTTGGCACTGCGCACCCCCCACTCCATGGAATGACTAGAGACGTCCGTACCATATTGCGTCTCAGAACTCAAAGCATTATGTTCAACTTGCCCAGTAGACTCCTCTGCTGCTTGGGAACTGCTCCAGTCGACTCCCGAGGTTCCTTCTGGAAGGTAGGCCGAAGTTCCTCAGCACTTTCTGCTCGTCTAAAAGTCTGTTTCTTCACTAATTGACCTTTTGTTTTCCTCATTATTACTGCAATCAAGGTTTAATCCACTTCTTACAACTTTCAAATACTTCAAGTCTTTATAATTCAGGCATTCATTAATTCAGTTGGGGAGAGGTGTCTCCACTATGCCATCTTACCACGCTCCCTACTTGTAGTTTCTTATTAAATTTATTTTCTCCCAACACATGGGATCCATGATTCAAGGAAGCTCACTGGATCGTTCCCTTCAGTCCCCTCCTTCAGTCCAATAATCTGAACATTGTTGCGTGTGCTAAAGTTTTCCATGTCATTGATCTCATCCAGCAGCATTTGTCTGTCCAAGTCCCACTTTTTTACGTCATCTTCTAAAGCTTTCAGCTTTTCTTGTAACCAGGTCAACTTCCACTTGGCCCATTCGATTCATTAAGTCATTAATTGCCTCTGAGAGTTCACCCATCTTCTCTGACATATCCTTTATTATATTTTCCACACTCATAAAACATGTACATAAGATCTCCATATTCTCCAAGATTTTACTTAAAACTTGCACTGACCCGCCCCCACCCCCCCCCCCCCCCCCGCCCCCACCCCCGCACTGACAGGTCCAACTGATCTCGAGGCGGCTCTTGTGCTGCTCCCTTTCAGGCTTTCACTCAACGATCCCAGTGGAATGGGTGCCTCTTCAGATTTTGTTTCTTGCTAGTCATTTTGCATATCCACAGTGGAAAAATTAACATAACATAACATAACAATTACAGCACGGAAACAGGCCATTAGGCCCTTCTAGTCCGCACTGAACCAAACTCCCCTTTCTAATCCCACCTCCCTGCACAATGCCCATAACCCTCCATCTTCTTCTCATCCATATACCTGTCCAACCTTTTCTTAAATAATACAATTGACTCCGCCGCCACAATTTCTCCCGGAAGATCATTCCACACAGCTACCACTCTCTGAGTAAAGAAGTTCCCCCTCATGTTACCTCTAAACCTCTGCCCCTTAATTCTTAACTCATGTCCTCTTGTTTTAAACTTTCCTCCTCTTAATGGAAATAGTCTATCCACATCCATTCTGTCTATCCCTTTCATAATCTTAAATACTTCTATCAAATCCCCTCTCAACCTTCTACGCTCCAAAGAATAAAGACCCAATCTGTCCAATCTCTCCCCATACTCCAGATGCTTAAACCCAGGCAACATTCTGGTAAACCTTCTCTGCACTCTCTCCACTCTGTTTATATCCTTCCTATAATTAGGCGACCAGAACTGCACACAGAACTCCAAATTAGGCCGCACCAACGTCTTATACAATCTCAACATCACCTCCCAACTCCTATATTCCATGCAATGATTGATAAAGGCCAGCATACTAAAAGCCTTCTTCACCACCCTATTCACGTGAGTTTCTACCTTCAGGGAACGATGTACCGTCACTCCTAAATCTTTCTGCTCTTCTGTATTCCTCAATGCTCTCCCATTTACCACATATGTCCTATTCTGATTCTTCTTACCAAAATGAAGCACCTCACACTTATCAGCATTAAATTCCATCTGCCATTTTTCAGCCCACTTTTCTAAGCAGCCCAAATCCCTCTGCAATCCTTGAAAACCTTCTTCATTATCCACTATTCCACCTATCTTAGTATCGTCTGCATATTACCTAATCCAATTCACCACCCCATCATCTAGATCATTAATGTATATAACGAACAACAATGGGCCCAATACAGATCCTTGAGGCACACCACTGGTCACCGGCCTCCAACCTGACAGACAATTATCCACTACCACTCTCTGGCCTCTCCCTTTCAGCCAATGTTCAATCCATTTGACTATCTTAAAATTTATACCTAAAGACTGCACCTTCCTAACTAACCTTCCATGTGGTACCTTATCGAAGGCCTTACTGAAGTCCATATAGACAACATCCACTGCGCTACCCTCATCCACATTCCTAGTCACCTCTTCAAAAAATTCAATCAGATTGGTCAAACATGACCTTCCTCCCACAAATCCATGTTGAGTGCTCCTGATCAGACCCTGTCTATCCAGATGTTTATAAGTACTATCTCTAAGAATTTTCTCCATTAATTTACCTACCACAGACGTCAAACTTACAGGCCGATAGTTGCCAGGCTTCCTCCTTGAACCCTTTTTAAATAACGGAACCACATGCGCAATGCGCCAATCCTCCGGCACTATCCCCATATCTAATGACATTTGAAAAATTACTGCCAGAGCCTCTGCTATTTCCTCCTTCACTTCTCTCAATGTCCTGGGGAAGATCCCGTCTGGTCCCGGAGACTTATCCACCTTTATATTCTTCAAAAGCCTTAAAACTACACCTTTTGTAATCTCTATATTCCCCATATTTACCCAATTTGCTTTTTTTATCCCACATCTCCCAATATCCTTCTCCTTAGTGAATACCGAAGAAAAGAAACTGTTCAATATCTCCCCCATTTCTCTAGGTTCCACACACAGTTTTCCACTCTGATTTTCTAAGGGACCAATTTTGTCTCTAGCTTTCCTCTTACCATTAACATATTTGTAGAACTCTTTTGGATTAGTTTTCACCCTGCTTGCCATAGTTTTCTCGTACCTTCTTTTAGCTTTCCTAATTCCTCTCTTAAGATTCCTCTTACATTCAATGTATCTTTCAAACATCTCCTTAACTCCATGCTTCTTATATCTAATGTACGCCTTCCTTTTTCTTCGAACCAAGTTTCCAATATTCCTTGAAAACCACGGCTCTCTCAAACCTTTTGCCCCTCCTTTTAACCTAACAGGAACATAAAGCTTTTGCACTCTCAAAATCTGATCTTTAAAAGACTTCCATCTCTCTACTACATCCTGCCCATAAAACAAATTGTCCCAATGCACACCCTGCAAGTCCTTTCACATCTCCTCAAATCTAGCTTTTCCCCAATCAAAAACCTCAATCCTTGGCCCTGATTTCTCTCTTTCCATAATGACATTGAAGCTGATGGCATTATGATCACTGGACCCGAAGTGCTCGCCAACACTAACCTCCGTCACTTGACCCATCCCATTTGCCAACAGTAGATCTAACACTGCTCCATCTCTGATCGGCACCTCTACATATTGTTGTAAAAAAACTATCTTGCACACATTTCACAAACTCTAACCCATCCAGTCCTTTCACAGAATGTGTTTCCCAATCTATGTGGAAAATTAAAATCTCCCATAATTACAACCCTGTGCTTATCACAAATATCTACTATCTCCCTACAGATTTGCTCCTCTAGGTCTCGGTCCCCTCCGGGTGGTCTATAATACACCCCTACAAGTGTAACCTCTCCTTTCCTACTCCTCAGTTCCACCCAAATAGCCTCCGTGGATGTGCCCTCTAATCTATCCTTCCTAGGCACCGCTGTAATATTTTCCCTGACAAGCAATGCAACCCCACCTCCTCTTGCCCCTCCGACTCTATCACACCTAAAACAACGAAACCCAGGGATATTCAGTTGCCAATCACATCCCTCCTGCAACCATGTCTCACTAATCGCTACCACATCATACTTCCAAGTATCAATCCACACCTTCAGCTCATCCACCTTTTTTACAATACTCCTGGCATTAAAATATATGAATTTCAGGGATTTCCCATTTTTTAATCCCTGTTTTCCCTCATCTTTAAGAACAACATTATTTACTTTTCCTGACAATTGCCCTTCATCTTCTTCCAGAGCATTTCCCTTCTCTATCACCTGCCCATCCATATTCAAATACTTACTACAAACTTTCATTGTTTGCATTCTAACCTTCTCCTTACTGCTCTGTACTATTTTGTTCCCTCCCCCCAACCATTCTAGTTTAAAGGATCCTGAGTAGCCCTAGCAAATACCTCTGCCAGGATTCTGGTCCCCCTGGGATTTAAGTGTAACCCGTCCTTACTGTACAGGTCACATCTCCCCCAAAAAAGGTCCCAGTTATCCAGAAACTTAAAACCCTGCCCCTTACTCCACCCCTTCAGCCACGTGTTAATCCTCCACCTCATTCTATTTCTATTCACACTGTCACGTGGCACAGGGAGTAATCCAGAGATTACCCCCTTTGCGGTCCTTCTTTTTAACTCCCTACCTAACTGCCTGTACTCACTTTTTAGGACCTCTTTAATTCTCCCTATGTCATTGGTACCTACATGTACCACGACCTCTGGCTCCTGTCCCTCCCACTTTAGGATATCTGGGACACGAGCAGCAACATCTCGGACCCTGGCACCAGGGAGGCAAACCACCATCCGGTTCTCCTTGCTGCGTCCGCAGAATCCCCTATCCGTCCTCTTAACTATGGAGTCTCCTACCACAATTGCCCTCCTCTTCCTTTCCCTCCCTTTCTGAGCTACAGGGGCCGACCTCGTGCCAGAGGCACAGCCACTGTCACTCCCCCCAACCTTGATGTTCCCCTCAACAGTGCTCAAAGAGGCGTACTTATTGCTGAGGGTTACATTCACAGGGCTCGTCTCTGGCACCTTACGTTCTTTTGTCCCTCTCCTAACAGTTACCCACCTTTCATCCTCCCGTGGCCCTGGCGTGACCACCTGGCTGTAACTCCTGTCTATGACTACCTCTGTTTCCCTAACCAGCCTGAGGTCATCGAGCTGCAGCTCTAGTTCCCTAACACGGTCCCTGACAATCTGCAGCTCGACACACCTAGTGCAGATATGGACATCCGGGAGTCTGGAAGACTCCAGGACCTCCCACATCTGGCACTCCCGACAACACACAGCCTTAACACTCATCCCTTACCCCAATGAAGTAGTAATAAAGACTATCTTAGCTTTCTCTCCGCCTGCTTTCGCCGAAGCCTGATGAGCCAAAGCCTGGAAGTTGAATTGTTGAATTTAAACTTTTAAATTGTCTTTTTATCACTCTTCATGGAGGGTTCATTCAAGACATATCACCTAGATCCTTCACATGGCCACACCCCCTAAATTCAAACATTATTGATTAATTTTAGTTCTGGTTAAGCAAAGATAGGGTCAGTATGAATATGGGAACAGATGTGATTTTGGGCATGGACAACTGATTTGCATTCAGGTTTAGTAAGGGTTTTCTGAAAGAGAGAGAGCGGATTGTATTCCAGTAGTAGATAAGCCCTAGTTAAGTAATGATGTTATGGAGAGTCTTGGTAAATATGATGGTTATTCGTTTGATGCTTCTCTGGATAATATATATAACATCAGTGCAAACAGTTATTTATTTTCATTAATTTGCTTGTGAGTGGTTTGCGGATGGATAAAACTTAGATTTACAGTATTTTAATGGAGGCAATTTCTGTTTATTTAGCATGAGGCTGCCAAATAACCTGACAGTCATAGTGAGACAAAGCACGTGGAAACATGTGCTTTGTTTTCCAAAGATGGGTTATGGGGGAAGTCATTAAAATGAATCTCATGCATGAACACTCAACTTCATTTTTATTAATTCTTCCTCTCTCAAGTTGAAGCATAGCTTCTTCCCAGAATGCAAGGATAATTTAAACACCATGACATTTTGAATTCCTCATCGCCTCTCTTCAACCGTTTTCAAGATTTTTTTTCCAACTGTACAGTACTGAAAACCAAACAACTGAAATTCTGAACATCTGAAAGTTTTTTTGAATGAGCCATGATGTCACAATTTGAAATTTTTAAAAAATTACCACTATGCTCAAGTGGAGCTACAGGGAATCAGTTTTACAAAGGTGGCATTTGTCTACATGTTATACACATTGAAGGAAACAATAGTATTGATTATTTATTTATAAATTGTCATTTTTTTTACCATGAATTACTGCAACTTTATGATAAATTGCATTGTACCATTCTCAGAATTTGAATTGAATACTATGCTCTCTCCCTGCTCACCCACCCTGAGCCATGCTCTACCACTGCTTGCCCACCCGAGCTGTGCTCTCTCCCCTCTCACCAAACCGCTCCATCTGTCAAATACCCTTTCAGCGGGGTCGCTGAAATTCTTCTGGATGACAATCCCTGTGCAATCTCCTACCACTTACAGGTGAGGTGAGACCTCGGGCTCCTGGGCAGGATTGACAACAGCGGTGGGGAGTTGTCGGGGATTAGCGACTGCATGGGGAGGAGTCGGGGATCTCCTGAAGCTACTGGGCTGCTTTAAAGAAAATTCACAAATATCCAAAAAATCTGTTTAGCTGAGATAGGTCTGGTCCCAAGCATTTCAGAAAATTGGAAACGTACTGTATGGAAACATGACTGTTCAACAAAGTATCAATCATTGATCTGGAGTGTGGAAATCCCACTGCATCAACTAAGCAATTTAAATTAAGGTGATTAAATAAATATAAAACTAGTACCGATTATTATAATCAAGAAACGGCATGCAAGAAGCAGATGAAAGCAATCTCAAGTAAAACACGAAAGACTGCATACACCATGTTTGAACTAAAAACACAATGCTGGAGAAACTCTGTGGGCAAATCAGTACTTCATGAATTAGATCAAAGCTCTGCAGTCCTGCCAGGTCTAGTTATGAATAACAAACAACTAATGGTACAAAGCTCTGACATCCAGCCACATAATGTGTGAGTGCTTTAGAAAAGGCTGATATATTTACAATAATGTCCATCCAGCAGTGTTGATCATCTGGTCCATATCAGCTCCCCACCATTCCAGTAATTTAATTCATCCTATGTGATTCATCTGAAAGCACTGAATACAGCAGGGGTGGTCAAACCGCAGCTTGTGAGCCACATGCTGACAAGATGTGTGGTTCACGGGCAAGTATTTTGGTGTTAGTTGGTGTGATATGCAATTATGTGATTGCGATGCAACTGGCTGTGTTGCAGGCAGTGGAATTAGCGGAGTGGAAGTGTGATCCAAGCTCCCAACCCCTGTCCTCCCTCCCATCTGAGCTAGGGTTGTAGCTAGGTTTTAATGAACAAAAAAATTCCTAATTACAAAATTCAAATCTTTAAAAATTTTTGGCGGAACTTTACAAGGAATAGATTGAAAAAGATACTGAATACCAGGAAAAACATTCATCATAATACAATTAACTCTACCTATTAATGTTATAAGTAAATCTTTCCATCTATTTAAATTGTCTTTAATAAAATTAAGGTAAATAATTTAATTTGTATAAATTATCTAAATCATTATCAATTTTAATACCTAAATATTTAATTTAATCTGACCATTTAAATTGAGCAATTTTCTTACATTGAATATAATCACCAGCAACTAACGGAAATTCTTACTTTTATCCCAATTAATTTTATAACCTGATATTAGTTCATATTGTTTCAATTTCTCATATAATAACCTCAATGAATCTTTTGATTCTGTTTAAATAAATCAAAACATCAGCAGCAAATAAATTAATCTTAAATTATTTGGAATTAACTCTCATACCCTTAATATTACCATTGTGACAGTAGATGGAAGAACCTGTCGGAACCGCAGATTGTCTGGAGTGGAAATTGCTGTTCTAAGAGGTTCATGTGGTTTTGCAAGCAGAGAGAGTCAAACAGGTTTTTCTCACTGAGAGAGAGAGAGATCAGTTCTGCAGTTTTACAGTCAGCAGCAGCAGCTGGGACTGGAACAGGACAAGCTGGAAAGCTTGTGGAAACCCCCATTTGGAAGATGGGTTTGACTGCTTAGTTCAGCCTGTACAAAGTCCTTGTGGTTCATGCAAGAGGAGAGGACTGGCTGCCTAATGTTTCTCTTGAAATAAGAGAAACAAAAAGGAACTCTGTGGTGACCAGAAAGAAAGAGGTTATCACCTGGAGAACCCTGAGGGGGCAAGTTTCTTCGGCAAGTCACTGAAGTGGCTGATTACAAAGGAATCAGTTGTGGGTGTCCTGCAAACAACAAATCTCTCTGTGAAATCTGACAAAAACTTCCTTTCAAGCACCAAAGCCTGCTGAACCTTATAAATGTTAAATTCTGTGCACAGTATAAGAATTGTTGCAATCGGTGAACTTGGAGGAATGAGAAGTGAGATTGGACTGTGAATCAAAGAACGTTTCTGAACTTGTACACATATTATAATAATTTTGAAAATTTTGGAGTTGTAAATGTCCTAATTCATATTTCCAAGTTAATTTTTTTTAAAGATACACTTAGAATTAGAAGGGGGTTAAGTTAGGTTAGTTAAGTCAATAGTGATAAGTTAAAGTTTGGTTCTGTTTTCATGTTTAAAGATAATTAAAAGCAACCTTTGTTTAATTAACCATTTGTCTTGGTGAATATCTATTGCTGCTGGGTTTTGGGGTCCTCTAGGCTCAACACTATCCTGTCTTATCAATTGAAGGTTCAATAGCTAATACAAAAAGTGCCAGGGACAAGGGGCATCCTTGTCTCGTAGATATCTGTAATAAAAAAGGTGATGATACTTGGCCGTTTGTCACCACTCTGGAAGAAGGGTTTTTAATATAAAGATTGATCCAAACCTAAATTTTTACAATGTATAAACAACATTTAATAAGGAAATAGGTGTATAAGACAGTTTTTAACAGATCTCTATCGTTCTTAAGAATAACTGTTATAATTGCATTAGAAAAGGAATCCATTGCTTGTTTTTAACATCCATTAAAAGTTAAAAGTAAAAATGCTACATCAATTTTCATCTTCACATAAGCATTAATTCCTTTTCTTTTAATTTGACTATGAAGCCCATTAAAATTATAGCTAAGAAAATTTAATGTTTTATTACTATTCATTATTCAAATGTAAATCTCTTCCAGTCTCACTCTCCCAGGATTCCATCATCCAACACAAGCAATTCTGTCCCAAAGGAAAAAAAATATAGAAAAAGAAAGAAAAAAATAAACAGCACTACCCCTCTCCACTATATGTGTTGTTGCTCCTGCCATAATATGATAGCACATGATGGATAAAGTAAGCAAGGAATTAAACATTCAACCCCAAGCCCCCTGGTGAAAAATATCATTTATATTCAAAACAGTCTTTCAGCAGCTGCTTCCAAGTCAGCATTCACTTGGTCATTAATAACATAACATAACAATTACAGCACGGAAACAGGCCATTAGGCCCTTCTAGTCATTGTCGATTATAACTTTTTGACTTTGTCCCTCTGGATCCAACTCCTATTGACAGTGAAACTTGTAACAGTACGGTTCCCTTATGTGTAAGCTGTATCTTTGTCACCACCCTTTTTATTTTTCGCTGAGGACTTGTACTCCCTGGTGATCTTCTTTAATTGAAGGAGGAGATTCTGCAAAAACTTTTGCTTCTTCCGCTACCAAAAAAAATTTACATTGGTTGTTATCTAGAAACACTTTTAATATGGCTGGGTGCCTGAATGTAACTTATAACCTTTCTTTCAAGAACCACCTTCACTGGATTGAACTCTTTTCTTCTATCCACCATCGCTTTACTCAAATCAGCATAAAAAAAGATTTTCTTCCCATCGATTATCATAGGTCCCATATTTTGTCTTGCCTTTTGAACCACAACTTTTTAAATTCTTTCTTTATCTTGATAATGTAGGCATTTCACTAATACAGCCCTGGGTGGCTGAGTTGGCCGTGGCTTCTCCCTTAAACCTCTATGTGCTCTCTCTAAATCAATTCCATTAGGAAAATTTTCTTCATCCAGAACCTTAGGAATCCATTTTTGAAAAGAGTCCACAGGATTCTCACTACTTTCAGTATCTTCTGTAAGTCCAACAATCTTAACATTATTACATCTGCTATGATTTTCCAGTATATCAATCTTTTCCAGGAATTCTTTCTTCTGTCAATATGTCCTAGACATTCCGAGAAGTTTCAACCTACTCAATTCTGTTCATGCAAATATCCATATAATTTTTAACAATTTGCACATCCAATTTGCACATTTGAACTTTTTCTTTAACTTTGTTAACTTCTGCAGTATACTTCATAATATCAGATCTGACATCTTTCACATCACATAATATTCTGTATATCTTCTCTTAACATCTGGAATTGTCCTTTCAATAATGAAGGAAGATTCTTTATAATTCCACTTTGGCTTTCATCTAATTCTTCATCTTCTTCTGATTCTTCTTCTTCTTTTCCTTCTGTATGACTTCCTGTCCACAAAACGAGTGTTTCTGACAGCTCTGTCCCAAATTGTAGTACCTCCATTCTATCAGTGCCAGAGTCTCCATTCTGAATCCTGTTGTTCCTTTCTGAGCATGCGCAGAACCCTTCGTGTATACGCACGACATTCTGATACTCCTCGGAAGAGATCTGCGCGGCTCCAGTGCCATCTTCCCCAGTTCACCGGGAAGGTGGCACTGCTGCCGGCTTCAGGAAAGCTGACATCTCTCACGTTGTCCGTGGAGGCTCCAGAACGTGAGCTCCAGGCTCTACTGTGAAGATAGGCCGTACATTGTCCATTTTCTTTGTTTCTTTACTCACTGTTAACTTGATTTTTGCTGTCTTCTTTCCTCTCCCATCCATGCCCAGCACGTTGCAGGTAGATTCCAAGAGTTTTTTAATGCCATAAATTATTTTCAAAATTTTTATTTTGGGGCTTTAATAATTTTCCCCTGGGAGAGTCCTTGTTCCACCTTCTTCCCCTGCACATCACGCTTCCCCCCCCCCCTGAAAGGTAGATTTTTGATGGACAAGAACAGGCCTTTCAGCCCACAATATCTGCGTTGATGATGATGCAAATTTAAACTAATCCCATCTGCTGCACATATACATGTCCCTGCCTGTTCATATACATGTTTAAATGTTTCTTAAATATGCTATTGTACATGATTTCACCACCCTCCCAGGAACCTACCATTCTCTGTGCATAGAAAACAACTTCTTAAATCTATGCTCTCCATTTATATACTGGGAAAAAAGACTCACTATTTAACCTATCAAAACCTCTTATAATTTTATAAATTTCTCCTCAGATTTCAGATTTATTGTCAGAGTACATATATGACATCACATATAACCCTGAGATTCTTTTTTCTGCAGGTGAGGCAGGATTACCACTTAATGTTAATGCAAAAAATACTGTACAATACATACACATGTAAACAAATAAAGAAAAGTAAACAAATAAATAATCTGAGGCACCCAGCGCGCGCCTCAGACAGCCATTATGACGTCTCGGCTCACGCAGTGACCGAGCTCCCGCTGCCCTTAAAGGGGCGAGTGTGGGATTTGAATAAGACGGTCGTTGAGAGCATCCAAGGTGGTGTCTGTGAGTTTCTTTGCTGTAGCTCCTGCTACATACCCTCCATTGTTAGACTGCTCTGCTCTGGGAAAAGACATTCACCTATCTATTGCCAGGGACTGAACATGTCACGTTGTCCTAAGCATAAGATCCATATTGACCTGTCCTTCATAGAACTAAGTTTGATAATGAAACTACAACTGAGCTACTGGTTATCTGTGGAAGACATGCTTGTTTAAATTATTCCCTGGGGATTTGGATGCCAGATTGCATCTCTGGTATCTCAGAGTCATTTGTTTTTATCATTTCAGTAGAATTGTGAAAAAAAAACTCATGGATTTCTTTTACCTCAAACAACAGAGCAAGTATTCATCTTGACAGAAAACTTGTGCTCAAATATATTTAATAGGAATTTCAAAGGAATCCAGAACTTGCCTTTCCAGTTATTGTCAATGGAGATAGTTAAATACACAGAAAGTTTGCTGAACTGTGATTATCATGAAAACACAGAGATGCTGGAAAAACTCAGCCAGTCTTGCGGTGTCTGTAGGAGGTAAAGATATATTACTGATGTTTTGGGCCTGAGCCATTCCTCAAGGTATGAGGAAAAAAGGAGACATGCATCTTTGTTAAAGGATGGGGGAAAAAAAGGGGGAAGAATGAGATGAGAAGAGTATAGACCAACAGACAAAAAGTGTTAATTGGATATAAAGAGGACACAGGAGAGACGAAAGATAAGAATACATTTTGGCTCTGTGAAAGGAATCTGAGGGAAAAGGGAAGAAAGAGAGAGAGCTAGAAGAAAGGAAACATGGGAAAAGATGATGGGCATTGGTTTCTAACAGAAACTGGCAGTGTTAATGCCGTTCGGTTGGAGGGTGGCCAGACAGAATGTAAGGTGTTGTTCCTCCATTTTGCTGGAGGTCTCTGTCTGGCAGTGCATGAATCCATGGATAGGTATGTCAGCAAGGGAATGGGGTGGGGAATTGAAATGGGTGGTCACTGGGAGATCCATGCTATTGTGATGGACAGAGCCAAAGTGCTCAATGAAGTGATCTCCCAATTAGCATCTAGACTCTCGGATGTAGAGGAGACCACAACAGATGCAGATTACCCCTGTATATTCACAAATGTAGTGTTACATCACTTGAAAGAATTGTTTGGGGCCCCGAATGGTGATGTGAGAGGACAGGTGGGCATAAGTGGAGCATCTCCTGCATTCATAGGGGTTGGTGTCAAGGAAGTGATCAGTGGGGAGGGAGGAGTTCATGAGGGTATTGCGGAGGGAGTAGTACCTGTGGAAGGTGGAGAGCTGAGGAGACGGGAAATTGTATCTGGTGGCAGATCATGAAGTAGGTGGACTAGGGAGAAAGCAGATACCAGTTCTGTGGGGAAAATGGTCTTGTCCCTCCCCACCTACATCTCGGATACTTCACATGCCTTCCATCACTGATAACTTTCAGTTCCCTGAAATTGACCACTTCATCTTTATCATGGACATCCAATCCCTATACATCTCCATTCCCCCATACTGAAGGCCTCAAAGTTATTTGTTTCTATCTCATCAACGGATCCAATCAGACCCCCACTATCACCACCCTCCTCCAGCTGGCAGAACTTGGCCTCACCCTCAATAACTTCTCCTTTGGCTTATCCCATATTCTCCAAGTCAAAGGAGTAGCAATGGATACTCATATTAGGCCCAAGCTATGTTAGTCTTTTTGTTGGCTACTTGGAGCAATCCATGCTACAAGCCTCCACATGCAAAGTTCCTCAACTCTTCCTCCTCTACATCGATGACTATTTTGGTGCTGACTCGTGCACTCATGATGAACTTGTTCACTTCATCCACTTTGCTGCCAACTTCCATCCTGACCACAAACTCATTTAATCAATTTCTAACAACATTCTCCCTTTTCTCGATCTCTCTGTCTCCATCTCGGGAGACAAAATCTTGACAGACATCTTCTACAAACCCACCAACTCCTTCAGCTACCTTGACTACACCTCTTCACAACCAGTTCCCTCCAAGGATTCCATTCCTTTTTTATCAATTCCTCCATCTCCATCGTATCTTTTCCCAGGATGAGGTCTTCCATGCCCTCCTTCTTCAAATAATGTGACTTTCACTCTACCACCATCTTACTTGCATATCCTCCACATCTGCCCTGGTCCCCTCAGCCCCCACGATCATCCAGGACATGATTCTTCATGTACTCACCTACCACCCCAACACCTCTGCATTCAACTGATCATTTTCTGCCATTTCTGCCACCTTCTATTTGATCCCACCACCGGACACATATTTCCCTCTCCACCTTCTACAGGTACTGCTCTTTCTGTAACTCCCTCTGTCCACTCCTTCCCCACCAATTGACCACTTGGCACCTACCCCTGCCTCTGCAGTGAATGCCCCACTTCTGCCCACATGTCCTCTGTCACCACCATTCAGGGCCCCAAACAGTCCTTTCAAGAGAAGCAACACTTCATTTGTGAACCTGCAGGGGTAATCTGCATCCAGTGCTCCCATTGAGGTGCCCTCTACTTGGGAGAGACTGGACAGAGACTATGAGATCACTTTGTTGAGCACCATCATTCTGTCTGCTGCAAAATCACAGATCTCTCAGCGGCCATCAATTTTCCACCCCATTCCCTTGCTGACATGTCTGTCCATTGTCTCATGCACTACCAAACTGAGACCTACAGCAAATTGGAGGAACAACACCTCATATTCCATCTGGGCACCTTCCAACCAGATGGCATAAACATCAACTTCTCTGCTTTCTATTTGAAATCTTTCCCCATGTCACCTTTCCTCTAACTCTGTCCCTCTTTCTCTCTTCCCTTTTCCCTCAAGTCTCCTTTCTCAGAGCCAAAATCTATTCTCACCTTTCCTCTTTCCTGTCCTCTTATTATATCCAATTAACCACACTTTGGTCTGTAAGTTTATACTCCTCCTCCTCCCATTCTTCCCTCTTTTTTTTCTCCAGCCTTTAACATAGTCATGTGTCTCTTTTATGGCTCATGTCCGAAACATTGGAAATATATGTTTACTGCTTATGGATGCTGCGAGACCGGCTGAATTCCTCCAGAAATACTCAGCTTGGAGCTGGATTTGGATGAACTCCAGATCATTTTGGAGGCACAGGGGGTGATAGACAGGAGCTACAGGGACACTAGCACAGGAGGAGGGTAATTGAGTGACAGGCAGGGGAGGGAAAGGGAACAGGCAGGCAGTGCAGGACACACTTGTGGCTGTCCACTTCTATAGCAAGTATACCATTTTGGATGGTTTACCAGGGACAAGCCACAGAGATCAGGTCTTTAGCATGCAGTTAGGCACTGAGGCTAAGAAGGGAATGGAGGAGAAGATGCGAGCTGAAGTGATAGGAGATTCCATAGTTTGGGGGACAGATGGAGGTTCTGTGGAAGAGATTGAGTATCCTGGATGGTATGTTGCCTCCCTCGTTCCAGGGTCTGAGATATCTCAAATTGAGTTCACAGCAATCTCAGGAGGGGAGAAAGGGTAAGGAGCTCCTGCAAAGAAAGTTCAGGGAGTTAGGTGCTAGGTTGAAGACAGGACATCAAAGGTAATGATCTTAGGATTACTACCCATGCCATGTGCTTGTAAGGTGAAAAATAGGAGGATAATGCAGTTTAACACGTGGTTAAAGACAATGGTTCAGCATTAATTATGGAAAAGGATGGGTCTGGGCCTTGGGTTGATATTCTAAATTGGAGAAAGGCTAACTTCGAGGAAATGAGAAAGGATCTGGAATGTGTGGATTAGGATAAATTGTTTATGGGCAAGGATGTGCGAGGTAAGTAGAGGACCTTCAAAGGTGAAATTTTGAAAGTACAGAGTTTGTATGTGCCTGTCAGGATCAAGGCAATGTTAGAAGGCATAGGAAACCTTGGTTTTCAAGGGATATTGGGGATCAGGTTTGGAGGAAGAGAGAGCTGTATAACATGGAGCAAAGGAGGTTCTTGGGAAGTATAAAAATGCAAGAAAACCTCAAGAAATAAATCAGGAAGGCTAAAAGAAGACATGAAGTTGCTTTGGCAGACAATGTGAAGGAAAATCTTAGGGTTCCTTCAGGTATGTTAAGAGCAAAAAGATAGTAAGGGACAAAATTGGTCCCCTTGAAGATCAGGGTGGTTGGCTTTGTATGGAGCCAAAAGAGATGGGAAAGTTCTTAAGTGTATTCATTCAGGAAAAGGCCACAGAGAATGGAAAACAAGCACTGAGGTCATGAACCTATACAGATTAAAGAGGAGGAAGTGTTTGCTTTCTTGAAGCAAATGAGGGTGGATAGGTCCCCAGGGCCTGACAAGATATTCCCTCATACCTTGAGGGAGGCTAGTGTAGAAATTGTAGGGAGTCTGGCAGCAATATTTAAAATGTTCTTAGCCACGGGTACATGTCAGAGGTTTGAAGGGTAGTTCACATTGTTACATTGTTTAAAAAAGGCTCCAAAAGGCTCAGTAGTAGGTAAATTATTGCCAGATGTTCAAAGAGATCAGATATACAATTTGTTATGTCTCTGTGATACTTGGAAGGTTTCTCAAATAATTAAAGAGACTGATGCCTTCCACCATCTCAGGAAACTATTCCCACACACACTTAAACATATACAGTGGTTTACTACAGTGAGAAGGATGTATTTTTAAGTGGTTACAAAATAGTTCACATTATCCTGACTATATAACATTCCTCCTTCTCACGATAAAGAAAAATTTGGTGTTCTTTATCACTTTCTTTTCAATGCCACTTAAGTAACTGAACTTGTACATTCGTTTATTTACACAACAATTTTTAAATAGTTCTTACCAATATCGCACTGGCGGCAGTATGTTGCTTCCCCATCTAGTGGATTTGGCTGTGACTGTTGGGCTCTCTGTTGCTGGTCCACGTGTAGGTGATGTAGCTTGTGGTGCTTCACCTGACAAGTGCTGTGTTGATGTTTCGGTATTAGTGGCTGTGGTCTCCTCATTTGATATTGGTGTTGCAGGCTTTGCTAGTATTAAAGCTTTCTGCTTCATCACATCTTCTGTTGACCGGATGTGAATTCTGTTCCTCCTCAGCTTATTGCCAGAGTCTGTCTCGACAATGTATGATCCTGGTGTCTCAGCTTCTCTGATGACCTTTGCTGGGGTCCATGTTTTCAACATCAGCTCTTGAATATGCGCATGCTGCCCTCTGAAGAGTCCTGTCAATGTTTCTGCATGTTTTTTATAATGCTGGCGTCCTTCCTGCGTGCCAGCCAGTCTTCTGGCTTCCTCCTGGTCTTCTGGAGGGTGTATTTTGCTTGACAGAGTTGTTTTATATCTCCTGCCATTTAGAGGTTCTGCCAGGAACTTCATGTCAGCTCTTAAAGGTGCTGTTTGTAATGATCGAAGAGCTAGGATGGGTTTTTTTTGTTTTTCACTTATCTAGTGTGCATTTCACAGTTTGCACATCTTTCAATTAACCCATGACCTTTGGGGTAGTATGGGGATGATATAGTGATAACAAACCCATACTCTGCAGCCAGCATCTAGAAATCTTGTGACATGATCTGTGTTTCATTGTCACATATTTACTTGCTTGGGTATTCCTTGTTCAGCAAAGGGTGCTCTCATTTCTGAGGTGATGGTTGACGCTCTCAGGTCTTTCACCCTTTTGATGAATGGAAACTTAGAGTAGTAGCAGGCTACTATTAAATATCACTCTTGATTCTCGGTGAATAAGTCTGTTCCCACTGTGTGGCATGGCCTGGCAGGTGCTTCTGTGGAAATCATTTCCTCTTTTTGTTGTGTGTTTTTGTACTTTTGGCATATTTAACATGTAGCCACCATATTTTCAATGTCTTTACATATACCAGTCCAGTGCACGGCTGACTTCACTCTGAGTTTGCATTTCTCCATTCCCATGTGACCTTCAAGTATTTTTCTGGAGAATCTCTTTCTGCATTGTTTCAGGTATAATCAGTCTTGATCCAGCCAGCAGAACACCATTCTCCAACGATATGTCATCTCTAATAGACCAATATTGACGTATTGAAGGTTGTATCAGCTTTATCCTCTCTGGCCATCCTTGTATTACTTGTTGAGAAAGCATTTGCAACACATCGTCCTTAATGGTTTCTTCTCTGATCCGGCTTAATTTATTACTGGTCACACTGGTGAGATGATGTATCTTGATTCCCATGTCTTCCATTTCATATTTTTCATTTGTGACAAGGTATTAGCAAGCACCATCTCTTTGCCTGGTATGTATTTTAAGTCCAAGTTGTAGCATTGTAGTTGTAGAACTAATTTCTGCAGTCTACTTGGTGCCTTGTTTTGGTTCATTTTCTGGATGTTTTCCAGTGGGCGATGATCACTTTCCACTATAAACTTTCTTCCATACAGAAACTTGTGAAACTTTTTGCAACTGTATAAGATTGCATCGCTCCCTCTCAATATTGGCATATCTGATCTCCGCTGTCCTTTATCTGGACATCTAAAATCCAGAAAGCTCCAAAAACCGGCAGGGGGGAGGGGGGAGAGGCGGCAACGTGACTCAGGTGGGCAGGGGGGAGATGGCAGCGCGACTCAGGCAGGTGAGAGGAGGAGACAACAGTGCGACTCGGGTGGGTGAGGGGGGGGAGACAGCAGTGCGACTTGGGCGGGTGAGGGGGGAGACGGCAGTACAATTTGGGTGGGCTTAAATCTGGGGCAGCTGGCTTTTGTTCTGAAATCCGGAAAAATCTGAAATTCAGAACACACTGTCCCCCAAGGGTTCCAGATAAAGGATTGTGTACCTGCATTAGTGGTTTTGAGGCAAAAGCTATTGGTTTTCCTTCTTGTAGTAATGCTGCACCAAGGCCTCTGTTAGATGCATATTATTTCTTTGAGCTGGTCAAAATTTCTCTGATGTGATGGTGAGTACTGAAATTCCACGTCTTCCTTCAGCAACTCTCTGATGTTTGCTGTGTAGTCTAACACATGTAGTATGAAGGAACTCATGTATTGGACCAACCCACAGAAACTTCTGAATTCCTTTTTGTCCTTTGGGTGCTTCATCTTAGAAATGGCTTTAACCTTCTCTGGGCTTGGCTTTGCCCCATCAGGAGTGTACACCATTCCGAAGAATTTGGCATTCCTTCTCTTTTATAATGCATTAGGTTTAATTCCAGCTCCTCTTACTCTCTCCATGGCCTCATGTAGATGAAGATGATGAGCTTTTCCATCTCTGCCAAAAATCTGGATGTCATCTGTGATGCCATTAGCACCTTTACACACTCTGTAAGTCTCATCGATCTTCTGTTGGAACACGTCCTGGCTCATCTTTAGGCTGAAAAACCCAGCAGCAACAAAGGGTTACTTAAACAAAAGTTGCTTTTAATTATCTTTGAACATGAAAATAGAATCAAACTTTAACTTATCTCTATTGACTTACTTAACCCCCTTCTAATTCTAAGTGCATGTGTGTGTAAGTTCAGCAAAGTTCTTTGGTTCACAGTACAATCTCACTGGTTGCAGGCCATTCTTGTACTGTGCACAGAAGTTAACATTAACAAAGTTCACCAGGGTTTGGTGCTTAACAGGCAAATGGTTACCACTCAGAAGGATTCTTGTTGGTCTTTCTTGTTTCAGGTCACCACAGAGTTCCTTTCTGTTTCTTCTATTCAAAGGGAAACACCGGACAGCCAGTCCACTCCTTTGACCAGGCCGTTTTCCAAAGCTTGCCAGCTTGTCCCTCTGGAACCGATGTCCGTGTTTCTCCGCTCTCTCTAGCCACTTTCAGGTGACCAGAATACCTGACTGTAAAGCCGCCTATTCTGCCCCAATGTGGCTGTCAGGTGGCCACCTGAAAGTGGAGAACCCAGCCAGGAGGAGCACTTACCTTAACACTCCTCGGGAAGGTATATTCTCTGGCTCAGAGAATCCCCGTTGCACCTATATGCATCACTAGGAAAAGCAGCTCGCAGCTTTCAGGTGCTTAGCAGTCCCTGCTGCCTGACAGTCCCCTGGTGCGGAACATCAGGTCTGCACCGGCCACCCTAGCGCAGATGTCCTGCGCGTACCACCCCAGCCCTGTAGTCCCGCGCCAGGGGGCTGTCAGGCAGCAAGGAAGGGGCTGTTGGCAGCGGGGAGGTGAGCTGTCAGATGGCTCCCCCTGCCCCGACTCAGGAGCTGGTGTTTGCTCCGCGGCACCTCTCCCCACTTTGGGCCTTTCAGGTGGCAGAACACCGCCTTCAGCACTGCCACCTGAACGTCGTTTCACAGCCACCTGCAGCTGCCCTGGAGCTGCATTCTCCAGGTAATTCCACCTGAAAGTGGCTTACCCCCTTCTCTCTGAGAGCAAAGCCTCTTTTTTTTCTGCTTTCCGCCTGCAAAGATCACATGACCTTCCAGAAAGTAAATGCTCTTTTCCAGACAAAGCATCCACTGCACGTTGTTTCATTTGTTGCCTTTTCCAAATGACCAACCATCGTAAGTCTGAGCCTCTTGCAAAAGCTCCTGCAAAAATTCTGTGTTTTAAAGTGTTTGTGTGTGACCTGCTCTAACAAACCTTTACCAAAATATCTCCCAAACACCTCTATATACTCTGTCACAGTAGGAACTCGTAACAACCAAATGGAGTACTGAACATTGTTCGTAGTGTTGATTCCTTATCTAGTTTCACATTCCCGTATCCATTCTTAGCATCTAGCTTGCTAAAGATTTTGGATCCTGTTAGTTCTGCTGTGATGTCTTCCAGAGTTGGTGTTGGGTAGTGACCCCTTTTTATTACTTGATTTAGGTCTTTATGGTCCAGACTTATTCTCAAGTGGCCATTTGGTTTTCTATGGAATGTACCCAGTCAGTTGGCTCAGTCAGTTTGACTCTGACTTTCATCCTTTCCATGTCCTTTAGTTCTTGCTCCAGCTTCTTCTTTCACTCTAGAGGGACTTTCCTTGGAGCAGGGATGACGGGTTTGCCATTTGGGTCTATGGTGATGTGATAGTCAAAGTCTCCAAAGCATCCAACTGAATCTGGGTACATGCTCATGAGCTCAACCTTGTTTGTGACTGGAGGTCGGTTCTCTAGTGGAGTGTCTCTGTTGATCCTTTTAGATATCTTCTTCATCTGGATCTCATAATCGGCAGACCTAGAACTGCTGTTCCATCTGCGTCTACCACATAGAATGTACAGTAGATGTTCTTTCCCTTATGGCAGCCATTGATCTTAGCTCTCCCTAGCTGTTTGATCATGGGTCCACCATAGGCCGTTAACGTGACATTTGCTGTTTCCAATGCATCATCCTTTGGATATCCTTTTATTATGTTTTCTGGGAGCATCTGGTGGTAGAGACTGAGTGGAAGGACATTGCTTTGTGATCCAGTATCTAGCTTCACTATTAGGTTAAATATTGTAGGCTTGTTCTGGATTGTCCTCTGTATTGGATCCTTGTGTGCAACTCACTTCCTTCTTACATCTCACCCAACATCTCATGAAGGTGTATGGATTCTATGTCTAGTATCTGGGTGTTGGAGTCCTCATTGCTATTTCCTTTTATGTTGTGGATCTTCTCCTTGTCTTTTTTCTTCACTGGAATTACTGTTTTCTTCATACCAGACTTGCACATTTTCTTTATCACAGGCTCTACATCCAGAACTATATGCAGGGCTTTGTTTTGGTCATGCAAAGGGTGTTGCCTGCCGCACTTCTGCAGGACCTGGGGGTTTGCACTTTTCTGATTGTGTTCTTTATAGCATCAACCCTTCCTTCCCTTTGCTGTAGGTGGGTCTGCATAGATAGGGATTTCTGGCTCTGGCTGTGTCTATGGCTTCAGCCAGCTTCACTCTATCCTTCCCTATAAGAGGCTTTTGAACTTCAAGATGGGCATTCCCCCATATTAGTTGATCAACTAATCTTTCTTTTATATCCTTAAATTTGTATTTTTATTTGTATTTGTAATTTTTAGTCTAATGAGGAAGTTATCAACAGTTTCATCAATCTCTTGCATTAATCCTTGAATTTCATAGCATTTAATTCAATGATTAGACCTGGATTCAAGCTGAGAAGCAAACTTTGCAAATATCTGCTCTAGATCATTTTTCTCCACCTCTGTAAGCTCCCAGTTATTAAATAAGTCAAGGCATCATACCCCTGTCCAGAGAAGTATATAACTGACCTTCTCCTCTGCTGTTGTAATTTTAAAATAGCTTTTGAATGGTAAATTGTACTTCTGCTGAAACTTTCTAAATGATTCATCAATATCTTCAGCCTCCCTGTCCACCACTGGGTGAACTGCTGTTGCTCGAGACATTTTTTTCAGTAATGTTTTTTCTCTTCTCCTCCTTTATATTTCAGTGACTTATAATCAATTGTATGGCTTTATTCCTGTTCTCTTATATTGCTGCCACCATGTTATGTCTCTGTGTTACTTGGGAGGCTTCTTAAATAACTTTGAGATGCAAGATTCAAATAACAATAGAGACTTTACTTACTGATGCCTTCCACCATCTCAGGAAGCTGTTCTCTCTCTCACACACACACACACACACACACACACACACACACACCTTTACATATACATACACCTCACAGTGGTGCACTACAGTGAGAAGATTGTATTCTTACGTGATTACAAAATAGTTCACATTATCCTGACTATATAGCACAATAATTTGGATAGCCATGGACTGATTAGGGATAGTCAACATGGCTTTTTGTATGGTAGGTTGTGTTCAATCAATCTTGTAGAATTTTTCGAGGAGGTTACAAGGAAAGGTGATGAAGCAAAGGCTGTGGGTGTTGTCTACATGGACTTAAAATTTAGTAAGGCCTTTGACAAGGTCCCAGAAGGGAGGTTAGTCAGGAAGGTTCAGATGTTAGGTATTCATGCTGAAATAGTTAACTGGATTTGAGAATGGCTGGATGGGAAAAGTCAGAGAGTAGTGGTGGATGATTTCTTCTCAGACTGGAGGTCTGCAACTAGTGGTGTGCCCCAGGGATCAGTGCTGGGGGCATTGTTGTTTGTCAACCATATCAATGATCTGGGTGATAATGTGGTAAATTGGATCAGCAAGCTTGCAGATGACACTAAGATTGGAAGTGTTGTGGACAGCGAAGAAGATTTACAAAGCTTGCAGAGGGATCTGGACCATCTGAAAAATGGCAGATGGAATATAATGCAGATAAGTGTGAGATGATGCATTTTGGAAAAACAAACTAAGAAAGGGCATACATGGTAACTGGTTGGGCACTGAGGAGTGTGGTAAAATAGGGATCTGGGAATACCGATACATAATTCTCTGAAAGTGGTGTCACAGGTGGATAGGGAATTTGGACAGGTACATGGATGGAAGAGGTATGGAGGGCAATGGACTGGGTGCAGGTCAGTGGTATAAAGGTTACAACCTTGTGTTTTTGATTCTTTGTTAATTTTGTGCCTATCTCTTTAAGAAGGAGTATTACCATAGTGACTATGATCTCATATGTCATAATATCCAAGCAAACTAAGAGCTTGCATCTCATTCTTTGACGAAACATGAAGGAGACGTAAGTTTGGGATAATTTACTTTGAATTCGTCTTATTTTTTCTTATATCATTTTATTTCATCTATTTCTTCTTATATTTGTTTAAAGTTGAATATCGTTATACAGTATGCTTATTTGTTCATCGTTATGAAAGTCTTAATGCGAAGTTATTCAAAATGTTTATCCATTTTATCAATGAATTAAAGCTACTTAAAGCTGCATCTACAAAGTTTGATTTGTTGAATTAATAAGATAGTAATTCGGAATATTGTCCTGACGTTTCTTGGAAGATGACAAATTTTGAAATTAAGATATATTAGAAACTGGAAAGTTTCATCTATATTTTGATTCATAGAAAAGTATCTCAAGCTTTGTTTTGGAAGAAAGGCTTGTAAAATTTGTCTGAAAGAACTCAACTTGATTTAAAATCAAGAAGCATTTCAACTTTAATGAGAAATCCGGTTTTCTGTGAGAATATTGCAGAAGCCTCTATGAGAACATGTCTAATTGCTCAGTTTAAAATTGAGCTAAGGACTGCAAGGCACCTGTAACCTTGAAAGATAAGATACTGCTCTGGTTTGCAGAATCTGGCAGGAAGCACAGAAATGTTATTGTAAACATTTTTTATACATACCTGATAAGAAAGTTTGTGCACAGAACGCAGAGACAGTTCAGCCAGAGAAATCCTCTTAAAGGGATCAAGCAAGTCACAAATTTGTTTACAGTTCCCAGGAACCAAGATAAGCCAGGAGAAGACAGGCTGCAGTGTGAAGAATCCAAGATGGAGAAGAAGAAATCTCATCAGGCTAAAGACCTCAAGCAATCAGCTCCTCTCAAATAACTGTTTGTGAGTTGAGCCAGCAAGGTGGACTGACAATGCTTGGCAGGAGATTGGAGCCAGCCACCATAAAAGAAGTGGCTTCAACTACCAAGCAAGAAGAGGATGCAATTAAGGCACTGCAGTCCTCATTAGCTGACATAAAGTTTAGTGGAACTGGAACAGATGAATGTACGTTGCAAAGTCCCACTGGTGCTGTACCAAGCAAAGTGAAAAAGATAGAGACTCAATCAGATGTACCTGAAAGTTCAGATGTGAATACTGATGATAGTATTTCCAAGGTTATGAACACAGGAAGATCTTCAAAGTCTTCAGAGCAAGTACAGCTTCATGTGCTTCAAGCATATTAGCTCTGCAGGTTAAGGCACAAGCAGACTTGGCCACTGTCTGTGCGCAACATGAATGGTTGGAGAAAAGACATGCTTTAGAAGATAGGGAAGCTGAAATGAAGAACCAGCAACTAATGCAAGACGCTGAAAGGAAGAATCAGCAACTGAAGTTACAAGTGGCTAGTAAAGAACAAAATAGATTATTGAAGAGAGAAAAGAAAAGTCTAGAGCTTGAGGAACAATATGCTATGAATATGGCCAAAGTAAAAGCATTATCTTAGGCTTCTGCAAGATCTATCACTTAAAGTGAAATACACAAAGGGCTAGCACCTATCATTCCAGCAGAGCAATGGATACAGCGGCCACAAGAAACATGTCTACTCAAACAAGGAGCCACAGGTGGTGCTGCAAGGGCTCAAATGACAATGACCAACCCTGTGGAAAGAGCTAGCGACATACAGTCTCTTCCAAGCACACAATATATGAATCTTCCCGAAAGGAGAGTATTTCAAAAAAGTTCAATCATACAAGTTGATACAATCATCAACCACTGATGTCGCTTCATGTTGCTGAAGAGCCAAGTCAAGGATCTCCATCAATGCCATCACTTACAAATTCAAGGTCCTACACCTAGCACCAGTTCAAGTTCCATATGCTCCATTCACAACAAGACATGCAGTCGCAAGCCATGGTGGATAAGGCAATAAAATATCACTCATAGCAAAACAAAATGAAATTTCTACTATGTAGGTTCATACTGTTTATCTAAGAAGGAAATTCCTGTTTTTAATGGAGATTCATGAAATCCTTTGAACATCACATTGAAAGTAATACTAAAAACACAAAAGATCTTCTGTATTACCTGTAACAGTATACTGGATGACTGGCGAAGGAGGTAGTCAAAAAGTTGCCAATATATGAATCCAGAACAAGGTTTTAAAAGGACAAAAGAATTATTACATCATCATTATGGGAATGAACATCAAATCGCAAGGGCCCACATAGACAAGATTCTTTCTTGGTCAGCAATAAAATCAGAGGATACAAAGGCTTTACAAGCATATGCATTCTTTCTGAGAGGATGTGGTGTACATTTGCAAGATCTGAATTTGCTTGCTTATTTGTCGATTATTGTCAATAAATTACCTTATAAGCTGAGGGACTTATGGAGGACCAAAGTTGCAGAGCTTAAGATTCTTCCTGAAAGGGACACCACTTTTGAGGATGTTGTACAAATTTTGGAATGGCATGTGCATGTTAACACTGCACCAGTTTTTGGAAATATTAAGGATACTTCAATAGTTCCTAAAGATGTAAAGAAGTCTAAATCATCGCCTCAACAGAAACCAAAGGGAAGTACCTTTGTAACTGCTGTGTCAGATACAAGCATAAGAAAGAACAAGGAAACAAAGGAAAAGGAAGATCAGACTGTACAGGAAAGCTGTTTATATTTCAAAGATAAGCATGCTTTAGAAAAATGTTCACAATTGGAAAAAAAGTTGTATGATGAGAAATTAACCTTTTTAAAGAAGAATGGAATATGTTTTGGTTTCTTGTGTAAAGGACACATCAGCAAAACTTGTAATAAGCGACTCAGTTGTGATATATGCAGTTTAAAGCTTCCCAAGTTACTGCATACTCAATGAAGCTTCCCAAGTTACTGCATACATAGTCTTACTGGGGCCAGTGACAAAGCTCTCTCAATAGTTTCTGAACAGGTTAAAGCTAAAAAAGGATGCTTCATACTGAAGACCTATGCATTTCTTGATCTAGGAAGTACCATATTATTTTATACTGTTGAATTAATGAATAAACTTAATCTTCTTGGTAAAAGATCACAGATCTTGTTGAAAACAATGAACGATGGAAAGAACATTGAAACTAATATAGTTTCAGGTTTACAGATTGCTGGATTGAATAGCAATGGATTTTCCGATCTTCCAAGGGTATATAGTCAAAGGACTATGCCTGTGAATAAGGAGAATATTCCCTATCAGGATGATATTAAACAGTGGGATCATCTAAAAGACGTTTGCTTACCCAAGATCGATGCCAAAATCGAGATGTTAATTGGATTAGATGTACCAAAAGCTCTCGAACTTCTAAAAGTAATAAAGAGTCAAAATGATGGACCTTATGCTGTGAGAACATTGCTTGTATGGACAAATAATGGACCATTAAGAGGAAAAATGAATAATAATCAGGAGTCATTGAATGTAAATGTCAGTTGTCAAACTTAATGATCTGTGGGAACAACAGATTAAAATAGATTTTCATGAATGTCTCACTGATATTGAAGAACCTTCAAAAGAGGATAAACAGTTTCTGGATTTAGTTTCAAATTCTGTTAAACATATTGATGGTCATTACTGTATAATATTACCTTTGAAGAAGAGAGAAATTTGTCTGCCAGACAACAAAATAATTGCAGAACAGCGTATGCTGAAATTCTTCCTTTTATTTGGAATATACCAATGTCATGTTGAACATGATAACAATGGGTTACGTAGAAAAGGTATCTGAAGATATCTTGGAACGTAAAGATGGTAGAAAATGGTATTTACCTCATCATGGAGTTATATATCCACAAAAGGAGAAACTACATGTTGTATTGTGAAGCATCATTTCAAGGAGTTTCATTGAATTCTCAACTTTTACAAGGTCTAGACTTAACCAGTAGTTTAATAGGTGTTTTGATAAGATTTTGTAAAGAGCCTATTGTAATTGCTGCAGATATTGAAGCGATGTTTCATCAAATGAAAATACCATCAGAAGATCATGATTTTCTCCATTAGGTGGCCTAATGGAGATTGCAGTAAAGATATGATTGCATACAGAAGGACAGTTCATTTATTTGGAGCAACTTCGTCACTGAGTTGTGCAAATTTTGCTCTCAGGAAATGTGCTGAAGATAATGAAGAGTAATTTAGTTCTCAGACTATAAACATCAGGAATAATTTCTATTTGTATTGTATTAGATCCTGATATATTTTTGTTAGGGAATATGCAATTATTAATTGATCTAGGATTAAATGATTATCAGATTTCTTTTATCTATTTAGCTTTAGCAGTGGCCAAGAAATGTATAGCATCTACTTGGAAAGATAGAAATATACTAACTTTGGATAGGTGGTATTTAAAGATGAAGTCTTGTTTAATTATGGAAAGGATATCTTTTTCAATTCAAGATAAGATGTCTTTTTATAAGTTGAAGTGGACTCCATTTGTTAAGTATATGCAATTAAGTTTGATTTAAGTATGTTCTTAGATGTGATATTTTAGATTTGATAAATCTTTTTTATTATTTTTATTTGTTTTTTTTTCTCTGTGTGTGTTTTTTTAATATAATATTAATTTTACTAATTCTTCACTCTTTATTTTGGGGAGGGGAAGGGTGGTTTTTTTTATATAGATTTTTTTAGTTCTTGTATATGTAGGGGGGTTAGGTTGAACTAAGTTAGGTTATTGATGTTTGTATTGTAATTATATTATTTTATTTTATATTTTTTCTTTAAATGTAATTTTTCTTTTTATTCCTGTGATAAAATCTTTAAATAAAGTTTAAAAAAAAAGGAATAATTTCTATGTTGATAATTGTCTTACATCAGTGGTTTCAGAAAAAAAGCAATAGATCTTTATCATGAGTTAAAAGAGATCTGTAATAAAGGAGATTTCTTCCTTTCGAAATGGATTAGCAACAGTCGAGATGTGTTGGCTGTTATTCCTGAGGCAGAAAGAGCAAAGGAGATAAAACATCTTGATTTAGATTGTTGACATTCTCCCTGTTGAAAGAATTCTAGGAGTTCAATGGTGTGTTCAATCTGATGCTTTCAAATTCAAAATTGTTCTGAAAGAACAGATATTCTTTCAATCGTAAGCTCAATATATGATCCTTTGGGAATATTGGCACCAATAGTATTAATAGCTAAGAAAATTATGCAAGAATTTTGCAGAAGAAAATTTGTATGGGATTAAACTATACCAGATTCCATTGAACAAGATTGGATGAATTGGATTGAGAGTCTTAAAATGTTAGAAAGTTTTGAAGTCAACAGATGTTTTAAACCTACAGACTTTGGAATTGCCATATTTGCTCAGTTACGTCACTTTGCTGACACAAGCGAAGGTGATTTTGGTACTGTCAGTTATTTAGTACTGCAAAATAACCAAAAGATTTATAATGGGAAAAGCCAGAGTGGCTCCATTGGAACCAGACATCATACCTTGAATGGAATTGACTGCCGCTAGTATGGCGAGTAAAATGGACACTGTGTTAAGAAGAGAACTACAGATAGAGTTAGCAGATACTATGTTTTGGACTGATAGTACATCAGTGCTTAAATACATTAATAACAAAATCATGAGGCTTCGTACCTTTGTGACTAACAGAATTAATGAGATTGAGAAGGTTTTGAATGTTAAACCTGGATGACAACAAATGGCAGATTTGCCACAAGACAGAATTTTACCTGATAAACCCCAATTTACATATGTGGGAGTTGATTATTTTGGTCTTTTTCAAGTAAAACAAGGAAGAAGTGTTGAAAAATGATACGGATCTATTCATATTGAAGTAGCGTCATCGCTTGATACAGACTCATTTATTAATGTTCTTTGACATTTTATCACCAGACGTGGTGAAATAAAAGAATTACGTTTTGATAATGGATATAACTTTACAGGAGCTCAACTAGAGTTATGAAAAGCAATTCAAAATTGGAATCAACATCAAATTCATGATGTATTATTTCTGAAAGAAATTAATTAGATATTTAACCCACCGACAGGATCACATCATGGATGTGTATGGGAAAGAATATTTAGATCAATTAAAAAAAAATCTTAATTCCATTTTGAATAGTCAAATACTCAATAATGACCATCTTCAGAGAGTATTGTGTGAAATCAAAGCTATTTTAAATAGTTGTCCAATAAAAAAAATTTCTGTCGATTCAAATGATATTGAGGCACTTACACTGAATCATTTCTTACTTGTTAAATCTAAACCTTTAATGCCTCCAGTTCAATTTCAGAAACACGATATTTATGTGAGATGCAGATGGACACAAGTGCAGTTTATTGCAGATTTATTTTGGAGAAGATGGATTAAAGAATATCTTTCACTACCACAAGAAAGACAAAAATGGTCTAAAGCTAAATGCAATTTTGTATGCGGAGACATTGTAATTATGGATTATTCTGCACAAAGAAATTCTTGGTTGCTGTGGAAAATTCTGGTTCAGAAATGTTTTGTTCCGCAAGTGCGGATTAAAACCAAGTCTGGTTACTTAAATAGACCTATTATAAAATCTGTCTTTTACAGGAAGCAGAAAGTTTTGATTTCTAATCTTATACTTACGATATTTACTTTTGTATCTGTAATAGTAATTATATATTAGTCATTAATGTCTATTATAATAATTAGGGGACAGAATGTAAAGGTTAAAACCTCGTGTTTTTGATTCTTAGTTAATTTTGTGCCTATCTCTTTAAGAAGGAGTATTGTTTGTAGTGTTACCATAGTGACTATGATGTCATATGTCATAATATCTGCACAGACTAAGAGCTTGCATCTCATTCTTCAACGAACCATGAGGAGATGTAAGCTTGAGATAATTTTCTTTGAATTCATCTTATTTCATCTTATATCATTTTATTTCATCTATTTCTTCTTATATTTGTTTAAAGTTAAATATCATTATATCATTATGCAGTATGCTTGTTTGTTCATCATTATGAAAGTCTTAATGTGACGTTATTAAAAATGTTTATCCATTTTATCAACGAATTAAAGCTACTTAAAGCTGCAAAGTTTGTTTTATTGGATTAATAGGATAGTAATTTAGAGTATCGTCCCCATATTTCTTTGAAGATGACATGTTTTGAAATTGGGATATATTAGAACCTGGAAAGTGTCGTCTCTAAGTGGAACTAGGCAAAAAAAAATGGTTCAGCCCAATCTAGAAGTGCTAAAAAGGCCTATTTCTGTGCAGTTTTGTTCTATAGTTCTAAGGGGTTGTTGCTTGTAGGCATGTTCTTCTAACACCTTCTTCAGTATTCTAAATGTTGCTGTTTACATAATAGTTGTTTTTTGTTACTTTTTGTAGGAATTTTGTATGCTCAGGTGATTGCTTGCATAATGGTAGCCACACTTAAAATAAAGAACAAGGAATGCCAACCTGCTGAGTGACTCCAGCACCTAGGGACGTTGTGGAACCTATTGAGTTTCTCCAGCAATTTTGTGTATTTACTATGTTAGTACTGTAAAACTAGTACTATAATTTGGTGGTCGGCGACTAAATTGGCTCCATTCACTAGGCTCACCTGGTGTGGAGGGTGGCTAGACACCCTGCAGGATAAAAAAAAACAAGACTTGTCAAAGGGTGGACGAACCTCCTTGTAGGATCAACGACCATCTAGCAAACACATATCATGAAGTACGGCAAGGGAATCTCTTGCATCGAAGCTTGGACTGGCTATTCACTGCAATAGAACTTCCCCCACCATCTCGAAGATAGGAGCAAATATTCATCCAGTGAAGTGCCTTGGTTGTACTTTGCTCGTAGCAGCTGTTTGAATAAAGTTGTGTGAAACAGCAATGGCGTCGCCCATGATGAAGAGCTGGTTGATGTTCTAAAAGTGTTTCCTTATCCCTTCTGAGTAAGAGTTGGCCTGGTCAGAAGCTTTATCTGTAAACTTTGTAGAGAGTGGAGGGCGGTGGGGAGTGCAGGTTAATTATCTCTAATGTCGTTGTTCAACTTTTGGATGGCTCTATGCAGGGGGAAGAATCTACCGATGCAGTGATGATTAAATGTTTTCAAAGAATGTGATTGAAAATTAAGTAAAATACTTTAAGGTTTATGTATTAATACAGGTGAAATTTGTTCAGTGTATTATTTTTTCCGTAAAAGCACTCAATGTTGGAGAAACTCAGCAGGCCAAACAATGTCCTTTATGGTTGCGAAGGCAGGAGGTGATAGGTGGAGAAGGAAGTGAGGGGACAGAAGCGATCAAGGGGAGGAGGGATAGCTTGATGAAAGGAGGGGAAAGGAGGGAGGAGAACTGGAAAGGAGAAGGGAAAGAGGGAGAGGAAAGAGAAGAGCAAGTTAGCAGAAACTGGAAAAGCCATCTGGTTGGAGAGTGCCCAGACAGAAAATCAGGTATTGTTCCTCCAATATGCGGGCGGTCTTGGTGGGATAGTACATAAGGCCTTGCACAGACATTTGAGTATGGGAGTATGCCACAGAACTGAAACGGTTGGCTGCTGGGAGGTCTCTGTCACAGGTGCAGAAGGAGAGGCAGTGCTTCACAAAGCGATCTCCCAATCTGCACCCAGTCTCTGCGATATAGAGGAGGCCACAAAGGGACCACCAGATGCAGTAAATCAGTCCTGTGGATATACGTGAGGTGTTGCTTCTCTTGAAAGACCTCTTTGGGGCCCTGATGGTGAGGGGGGAGGTGTGGGTGCAAGTGAGATACCTTGTGCAGCCACAGGTGAAGGTGTCGGGGGGGGGGGGGGAAGATTGGTGGGGAGGTATGAGTATAGGAGGGAGTCATGGAGGGAGCAGTCCCTATGGAAAGCAGAGAAGGGAGGAGATGATAAGATGTATCTGGTAGTGGGATCTTGTAAGTGCTGGAAATTCCGGAGGATAATGTTCTTGACACTGTTTGACCTGCTGAGTTTCTCCAATATTGTGTGTTTTTACTTCAATCATGGTGTCTACAGATTTTCGCATTTTATTTAGTATTTTTGTCTTTTAAGCTGTTGATTCTTAATACAAGTGCATTAGTTAGGCATTGCAAGAATAAGTCTCAACCAACTAGAAAATACTCCTATTCAGCATCTACTAATCCCCATAGTTGCAGATGGCAGGGGTTTTGCTGTTCCTTGCAATTTGACCCATTCATTGTGTGCCACATTGACCACCGCCAGTGGGCTGATAACGCCTCAAACCGTGCATCTTGGCGCCTCACAGTTTGGCGGGCAGCAGCCTCCTTTGAAGAAGACCGCAGAGCCCACCTCACTGACAAAAGGCAAAGGAGGAAAAACCCAACACCCAACCCCAACCAACCAATTTTCCCTTGCAACCGCTGCAATCGTGTCTGCCTGTCCCGCATTGGACTGGTCAGCCACAAACGAGCCTGCAGCTGACGTGGACTTTTTACCCCCTCCATAAATCTTCGTCCGCGAAGCCAAGCCAAAGATTTCACTGTGAAACATTCAAAGCAGAAAATAATTTTTTTTAGAATTTGTTACTGAAATGTGTATGAAAATTACATTAATTTAGGAAGTTCTTTCCTACTTAATTTGAAGGCCATTGAAAATAATTAATATGTTCTTTTCCAGAGTGCAAATTCCAGTGCACCAATGGCAACTGTTTGGAATTTGGAAACTTGATTTGCAACCGATTGAATGACTGTGGGGATAATAGTGAAGAAGAAAAGTGCCCGCGAGTAACTGAACACCCACCTCCAACAATTTTCAACTGTAAGTGTTGAATGCAGCTCCTGTTAACTATTATGTTTCCATGAAGAGCTGGAGAACTGGGATTATTTTGGTTTCTCTTGTCATTGACTTGAAAATGAATGGAATTTGAAATGCTCAGTTTTAACTAATAAACAAAATAAAAGACCTTGCAGATTGACCTGGAGAATGATTTTTATTTTTCCCTTGCTGATTCTGTTCTCTCCAGCTTATGCGTGTCAGACCTGAAGCACGTCGCGCCTGTTCCATGCCAGTGTTCTGGAGATTTTCTGGGGTTTGGAGAAGAAAGGGAAGTTCTTGTATTACTTGTAGGGCTGTGAGTGATGTAGGTTGATGAAATAAGAGGTTCCACTTTTCACTGAATGAAAAGGTAGAATTACAAAGGTGATGATCTCTGGATTACTAGTTGCACCACACCCAAATGTCAGAATTTTGCACACAGTTCAAAGTTGGTTTGATATGAGTGGATTTCAGTCTATCAAATCTATTCCACTGGGGAAGGATGCCACTTGAAATGATCAGTGTCCTTGTGAATAAAACAATTATTGAACTGTTAGTACTTTTAACAAGCTATTGGAGGAGGGTTTGGATGAGAAGTAGCTTAGAAAGCTAGAGAGGAAGACAACCTTTGTGCACCAATGGTGAGCAAAATGTGAAAGGAAAGTATAGTGTGTACTTGCATTTTAGTGGAGTTCCTTGAGAATAAAATGGTAAACAGTCTAAAATTGAAGGCTTTTTATCTGAATATATGCAGTATTTGCCACTAGTTGATGAATTTATAGGCACAAATGGAAATCAATAGGAATAATCTGATAGTTATACAGGTTTGTGATTATGTTGTTAAGGTGCCCAATGTTTGTGGTGTGCACGTGTTGTGTGGAATACAAGCTCCCACCTCGTTAGACCCAGAGAGAAACAACCGACACCAGGGTTTTCCAAATCCAAAGAACGAACCCTTTTATTTACAGTTAGAGAACTATTTGCAATGCCCTTTGTCCAGAGGAACCTCTCATGAGCCATCTCACATACCTGTGACTCGATAGTTGATTGATGGCTCAAGTCCCAAGAACCAGTAACACCCATTCCTGGCGACAGTGGGGTCCCTCTGTTTAGAGCGTCCTCGCACCTCCCCCTTTCAGCTGGTTACTCATATGAGTGGATTCTGGGATCCACTTGGAAGGGCTTCACTGGTCTCAGAACTCTGAGACTTCCTTACGGGTTTCCATGTGATGGGCGTGATTGGTGGTTCAGTGGTTCCTGAAGTTCATATGTGTCCAACAGGGCATGAAGGCTGAGTTATACAGGTGTGGCTTCAGCAAGGTTGCATTCTGTTGGTCACAACTGGCTGGCACGGTCCAACTTGTACATGGTAAAGAACATAAGAACATCTCCAATTTTTCTTAGGATTCACCCCAGCTGCCGTATATCTGACTTATCTCTGTATTTCCTCAGCAACACACATTGACCATCATCAAATGTGCTTTCTTTCGATCCATGTTGGTGGTTATACTGTTGTTCCGTATCATAATCTCTCATTCCAGATTCTAGTCTTTGTGGAAATATGACGTTATATGGTGCTCATATTTTCCTACCAAAGAGGTTTTCAGTAGGCAAAGTGTCACCTGGAATTTGTGGGTTTGGAGTAATCCTGTAATATAACAAGAATGTCTGCAGGATCTTCTCCATTGGGCCCTTCACCTTGGGTTTGTTCAGAGCTTGTTTGAATGTATCCACAAAACATTCTGCTTGACCATTGGACTGAGGATGATATGGAGGCGAGTGAATGTGTGTGATGCCGTATTGCTTGCAAAAAGATCAAAGCCAGCTTCAGTGAATTGTGTCCCGTTGTCTGAAACTAATGTTACAGGAGAACCAAAGTGATTGAATATGGACTTGAGTTCTATGAGTATAGTCGATGCAGTTGGTCGGGCTACTTTGAGGATCTCAGGCAATTTGGACTATGCGTCCACTACGATTAGGTAGTACTCCCCATTAACTGGTCCTGCATAGTCAATATGAAGATGACTCCACGGCCCGCTTGTTTGAGGCCAGGAATGTAGATTAGTCTTAACAGGGAATTTCGCAGCTGAGGCACATTGGATACCTGACCTTGTCAGTTGTTCATTGTGGTCACCCATCAGTGGCCAATCAACATAGCTTTGTGCAAATGCTTTCCCTTGATTCATTCTAGGATGTCCACTGTGAAACTGTTTGAGGATTGCAGAGTGTTGGGAATCAAAATTATTTCTACAAAGAAAAGACAGCCATTAGAGATTGCCAATAATTCTCATCTTTTGAAGAATGGCTGGATTTCCATTCGAGGACAAGTTTTTGGTCACTGAATGATGATAACGTATTATCTCTTGTAGGAGGTCATCTTTGTTGGTTGCTTGTCTGGCTTTTTCTGCTGTGACCAGCAGTGAGTTAATAACATCTTGAAATACCTGGTTCACCTTTGCCTCTGCAGAGAGTTCAGCAACAAGAATATCTTCCGTCTCTGTTTCCTGCTCACTAATGAGTTGAGACATTGCATCAGCTTGCTTGATACTTGTAGTTGGCAGTTATTTAATTTTGAAGTCCCAATCAAGTAGCATGGTCGCCCATCTTTGCAGATGGTTTTCCAGGTAAATTGGAATTCCTTTCTTTGAAACAAATACTGCAGGGAGAGGCTTGTGATCTGTGAAAAGAGTGAATTGCCTTCCCTAGAGTATTTTATGGGATTTCTTTACTGCAAAAACAATTGCTAGAGCTGCCTTTTCAATTTGTCCATAGTTACGCTCTGCATCTGGGAATTCTGGAGAAATGATGCACCCACCTCTGAAGCTAATGACAATCTCCAAGTTCGGGTCATAGTGTGTCAAAAGAAGGTTCGAGTTTATCATCGACTTAACTTGATTGAACGACTCTAGACATTTTGATGCCCATTTCCATTTGCTACCCATGGTAAGGAACTTGTTAAGTGGATCATGGAGTTTCTGCATCTCTGGCGGAAATGAACTGTAGTTACTGATAAGCTTGATAGCATCAGTGTCGTGTGGATCCGGCCACCGTCCAGGCTTATCAATGATGAAACCAAGATATTTGCATGACTTCATGATAAATGTGCATTTTTCTGGGACGCATTCAAAAACATAGTCTTGATGCAGGTCAGAATGCAATTTAAGGTGACCTAATAATTCTCAAGTGTGTGCTCCCATTACCAGGATGTCATCTAGGTATACTGTAATCCCTAAAACATTGTTCAGCATTGTGACTATGATATGTGGGAAGATAGCTGGAGCAGTCTTCACTCCAAATGGTAGATGTGTATATGTGAATGATTCAAGGAGTTCCTTGGATTCGTCATCATCCTCCACCTCTACATAAGCCTCTGCTATGTCGGTCTTTGAAAAGCATTTGCCACCATTTAGTTTAGCGAAGAGGTCATCAGGCAATGGCAGTGGGTAGCAGCACACAGTTCAAAGTTGGTTTGATATGAGTGGATTTCAGTCTATCAAATCTATTCCACTGGGGAAGGAGCGATTCGATTTTTTTTCACCACCACAATAGGTGCAGACCATGATGAGTAGTCGACCTGTCCAATTACTCTTTCATGTTGCAGCCATTCCAATTCTTGCTCCACTTCTTGCAAGGCTGTGTATGGGACAGGTCACTTTAGCTTGAAAGTCGGTTTCACATTTGGCAGAAGACAGAGTTTTGCCTTTATTTTATTGCACCATCTGAGGCCTTCGGAAAATATCGTTGCATGGTACCATTGCTTTAGCTGTACCGGCAACTTTTGTGGGGTATGTGTCACATGCAATTTGTGGCAAATATTGTTTAGTGGCCGGTCCAGAAGGTTCAACCTTTCGATGCAGTCGAGACCCACGAGATCGAGGTTAGGACATTTTACCACCTAACACGTTCAATTTTCATCCATGCCATTTAAGTTGATGGAATAGTCAACTGAACTTAACAACTCCAGGATCTCCCCCCCACCCCACCCCGGAAGTGTTCAGTGCTGTGCTTGCAGTTAGAGTCATCTCTGGCTGACCAATCAGTTTCCATGTTTTCTTTGATATTAGGTTAATCTCAGACCCTGTATTAATGTGCTCTTTCACATATTTCCTGTATTTGGCAGTAGCCACTTTGAAAGTTGCTGTGATAGGTTTCACTTTTGAGGGCGAAGTGAACTTATCAAGTGTTTTCTGTCTTCCATCTCTGCAGCATTCTGCTTCATGCCCCAAGCGCTTGCATTTACTGCAGCATTAACGTCTGTATCTTGTGTTTTGGTGTGAGCTTGCAGGCGCCTCAGATTGAAGAGACTACTCTTTGCAGACGATGCCGCTTTAGTTGCCCATTCAGAGCCAGCTCTTCAGCGCTTGACGTCCTGCTTTGCGGAAACTGCCAAAATGTTTGGCCTGGAAGTCAGCCTGAAGAAAACTGAGGTCCTCCATCAGCCAGCTCCCCACCATGACTACCAGCCCCCCCACATCTCCATCGGGCACACAAAACTCAAAACGGTCAACCAGTTTACCTATCTCGGCTGCACCATTTCATCAGATGCAAGGATCGACAATGAGATAGAAAACAGACTCGCCAAGGCAAATAGCGCCTTTGGAAGACTACACAAAAGAGTCTGGAAAAACAACCAACTGAAAAACCTCACAAAGATAAGCGTATACAGAGCCGTTGTCATACCCACACTCCTGTTCGGCTTCGAATCATGGGTCCTCTACCGGCATCACCTACGGCTCCTAGAACGCTTCCACCAGCGTTGTCTCCGCTCCATCCTCAACATCCATTGGAGCGCTTTCATCCCTAACGTCGAAGAACTCGAGATGGCAGAGGTCGACAGCATCGAGTCCACGCTGCTGAAGATCCAGCTGCGCTGGATGGGTCACGTTTCCAGAATGGAGGACCATCGCCTTCCCAAGATCGTGTTATATGGCGAGTTCTCCACTGGCCACCGTGACAGAGGTGCACCAAAGAAAAGGTACAAGGACTGCCTAAAGAAATCTCTTGGTGCCTGCCACATTGACCACCGCCAGTGGGCTGATCTCGCCTCAAACTGTGCATCTTGGCGCCTCACAGTTTGGCGGGCAGCAACCTCCTTTGAAGAAGACCGCAGAGCCCACCTCACTGACAAAAGGCAAAGGAGGAAAAACCCAACACCCAACCCCAACCAACCAATTTTCCCCTGCAGCCGCTGCAACCGTGTCTGCCTGTCCCGCATCGGACTTGTCAGCCACAAACGAGCCTGCAGCTGATGTGGACTTTTACCCCCTCCTTAAATCTTCGTCCGCGAAGCCAAGCCAAAGAACGTCTGTATGGGCAGTCACGAGCATAGTGCCACTCATTGCAGTTTCAACAGGCGCAGGACGGGTCACAGTTTTGTTTTGTCTAGTGGGGTCTGCTGTCTTGACTGTCTGAACACAATTGCTTGTAGATGGATGTGCCGCTTCCACCATTTTGCTGTCATGTTTCAGATCAATTAAGTGTTGGTATTCAGCTGTTTAATCTTTGAAAAAACATATCTGACTTCTGCTCAATCTTCACTAGCAAGCACATTCTGAGATCAGCATCTTGGTGCGACTACATTCCCGCTACGAAGACTAGACACTTAAACTGGTCTTCAGTCAGCGTAGGGAGTTTAAAATGCTCTTACTGTCGATTCACCATATCACAAAATCTTTGGTACCTTTCTTCGTCATTTTGAGGCATTGATACCGAATGAGGAACAGTGATGTTTGCTCATTGAGTATCTCTGGCAACACCTTAAGTGTTTCCCTGAAGCTGAGCTCATGGGGAAGTTTGGGCAGTTTGTGCAGCGCTTGTGTTCTCTCGTGCCTATCTTTCGAAACAACAGGCTAATTTTGCATGCATCATTGAACTTGGCAAAGTTGACTGCAAATAAGTCTTCTTACTTTTTAAACCAAGTTTCAAATGTGCTTGACTTTGGGTCAAATGAGAACTCAGTGATCGAACTCATTAAAACATTTGCTGAATTTGAATTAACTTCAGGCTCACCTTCTACCTGGCTTGAGACCCAATGGACACTTTCTCAGCCAGCTGGTCAATTAGCCTCGCTTGTATTCCTTCAAAGTTTTTCTGCTGCTGCTTGTGGACAGCCTGCAACTGTTCCATTTTGACTGACATTGGCATATTGTCGCCAAAATGTTGTAAATGTGCCGAATGTTTGTGGTGTGCATGCATTGTGTGGAATATAAGCTTCCATCTTGTTAAATCCAGAGAGGAATGACCGACACCAGTATTTTCCCAAATCCAAAGAACAACCCCTTTTATTTACAGTTAGAGAATTATTTACAGTATTAACAATGCCCTTTATCCAGAGGAAACTCTCATGAGCCATCTCACACACCTGTGACTGGATTAGTTGATTGGTGGCTCAAGTCCCGAGAACCGGTAACACCCACTCCTGGAGACAGTGGGGTCCCTCTGTTAAGGGCGTTCTAGCAGATTGCTAGGTTCATTAAATATTTAGGAGGCTGGTGCAGATGTCAATGAAATAAATGATGTTATTTTGAGACCAATGATAATGATTTTCAGAGTGAGATTACTGACTTGCACACTAAAGGACTTTGAATTCTAAAGGGGTTTGTCTGAATGAGACAGATGGATCATGAATACCAACAAGACAGACTGTGCCCAAGTAAAGCTGTGGATTCTCAGGACATGTCACTGAGAAAGGCTGATTTAAATAATTGGAAATATATGGAAATTTTCTCCTCTAATCAAATACTAGTCAATCCAGACATTAGCATAGAGACAGAAGAACTGTGTTTCATATAATAGGCAAATAGTTAGAAGTTCAGCTGTGGGAAAAGAATATGCACATTTGACAAAATTGCTCCACCTGCATTGAATTCGCCCATCGTTATCTACCGGGACCAATGCCTGAAGAGGGCGCACAAAATCAGTGAACCGGTGCGGACTCGAAAGGCCAACATGGCCTGTTTCCGCTCCGTAAATGGTTATATGGTAACATTATTGACTTTAACTCAATAATGTAGTCTGCTAACTAATCAGAGTCTGTTATTAACACTTCTGATACTGAATATTCAGTTAATCAATTGCTTCTTTTTCAAACCTGAAATTAAAGTGTGAAATTTAATCTTACCTGCATGATGGTAAAACATTCGCACACTTTCAATTTGCTCTGGAACTTCATTACTATTTACTGATTTTTAACTGCAATTTTTTTTGACAATTGTGCACTGAATCAAAATTGCTCATGTACTGGATGTCATGTAGTTTCCAGAAGAGAGGTCTGATATTGCAAAACCCTAGTTGGAATCCCACCTTCCATCTCTGCAGACCAGGTTTAGCACTTTCTAACTGTGAAGCAAAATACATTTTAGTAATAAATTTGGGTATATTACCCATCCAGAATGCCTGTTCCATTTACTAACTCCCAGAGGAGTCAATGCTTGTCCCCATCTTTCCCTCAAGAACCTTTGTAACAATCTGCCATACAATGTATACCCTTTAGTAACCATATGTATTATTATTAAAATAGGAGAGCATCCAAGATTTAACAGGTTGATTCTATATGGCCATAAGGCCATATTTTTTCCCTTGATTCAATGTTTAATTCTGTTTCTCGTCCAACAAATGCTACCTGACCAACTGAGTGTTTTGAGGATTGTTTGCCCTCATTTCCAACATCTATATATTTTTTATTTTTAATATTACAATTTCGTTCGGCTGTATCAATGCCTGTTAACGAGAAGGACAAGTAGGAATGGCAATATGGGATCAAGAGGGAAAGATGAAATAAGAAATTGGTTTTAGGTGCTTCTAATTTTTAAATTGTTTTACATTTAACATTTGTAAACTCTTTGCTTCATGTTTCATTGTTTTTGAAGGTTGTCATGAATATCAAAGTGCAGGATCTGCATACCCTTTAGTAAAACATCGTCTCTGCATTTACCCTGTTAAATACTGTCTGTTTCTCACAATTCCTCTGCTTCGAAAACATATGATCCCAAGATAAAGCTTTTCATTCCAGGACCTCCGCAATGTCCTATTTCCTCAATAAATATCGATTTCTCCATTACTGTTATTGATAAATCCTGGATTCATATCTCCACCATTTCTCCAACTTTTGCCCTTACCTCACTTATCCCCAGCAGAACAAGGGCAGAGTCCCTCTGGCCCTCACTTTCCATCTCACCAACCTCCACATCACAATCTTCTGAACCTTCTGCCAACTTCAACACAATCACACTACCAGCCACATCTTTTTCCTCTCCATTCCAATCTGCCTTTCACTGGGATGTCTTTTGTTCATTCTTCCCTCCAACTCAACCTTACACCCCTTTAGGTGCTTCCCAATGTTGTTGCAGGTTAATCATAAACTTGAGAAACTATACAGCCTGGACAGCCATGCCTTCTGGCATGAACATTGATTTTTCTATTTTTGGTAATCCCTTCTGCTGTTTTCATCTCTTCTTTACCTACTCTATAGTTTTGTTTTTAATCTCTCTCTTTAACTTTTCTTCCCCACCCCTGAATGGTTTCTCTTTCTATGTGTCTCTCCACCTCCCATTGGGCCCCTCCCCCAGCTTCTTTCCCTCTTTATATATGTAATTAACATTCTATTTTAGTCTTGATAAAAGGTTCACACCTGAAACATTGACCATTTTTACTCAAAGATGCTAAATGACTTGCTGAGTTCCTCCAACAAATTTTTTCTCCTCAAGATTCCAGCATGTCACCATCATTTGTGTTTCTCCATATGATTGAATGACGTTATTATCCCATTCTTCAAAAGTCTAGGCTGTATAAGCCAAATCTGTGTAATTTATCCTTGTCGGATAATTTCACCCACATATATTCCTATGCCAAGAATATTTGGATCACAGATGAGGAGTAATTTCTTTACCTGGAGGTAGAGGCCAAGTGATTGCGGTTTTTTAAGGTTACGGGAGAAGGCAGGAGAATATGGTTGAAAAAAGATAGTCAATCAGCCATGATGGAATGGCAGGTGAACTTAATGGTCCAAATGGCCCAATTCTGCTCCTGGGTCTTATGGCCTTATAGAATCAACCTGTTAAATCTTGGAAGCTCACCTATTTTAATAATAATACATATGGTTACTAAAGGGTATACATTGTATGGCAGATTGTTACAAAGGTTGTGTTTTGATGTCATTTGTACCTATGGTACACCTAATGGGGAGCCTTTTTTATGTTTTCTCCAACTGAGAGCTTTTCTTGAGGGAAAGATGGGGACAAGCATTGACTCCTCTGGGAGTTAGTAAATGGAACAGGCATTCTGGATGGGTAATATACCCAAATTTATTACTAGAATGTATTTTGCTTCACAGTTAGAAAGTGCTAAACCTGGTCTGCAGAGATGGAAGGTGGGATTCCAACTAGGGTTTTGCAATATCAGAACAATCCTAGTCTGAGTGGTGCTTGGATAGTGTAACTTCAACTCTTTTTTTTCTTTGGCTTGGCTTCGCGCATGAAGATTTATGGAGGGGTAATGTTCATGTCAGCTGCAGGCTCGTTTGTGGCTGACAAGTCCGATGTGGGACAGGCAGACACGGTTGCAGTGGTTGCAGGGGAAAATTGGTGGGTTGGGGTTTGGTGTTGGGTTTTTCCTCCTTTGTCTTTTGTCAGTGAGGTGGGCTCTGCGGTCTTCTTCAAAGGAGGTTGCTGCCCGCCGAACCGTGAGGCGCCAAGATGCACGGTTTGAGGCGATATCAGCCCACTGGCGGTGGTCAATGTGGCAGGCACCAAGAGATTTCTTTAGGCAGTCCTTGTACCTCTTGTTTGGTGCACCTCTGTCATGGTGGCTTTAGGTGTGAAATAGAAGAATAATTTTTTCATGCAACCTGGACATGTTAGACACTTTAGGCAAGAAGTTTCTGAAGTACTAACAAGGGTGACCTTTTCTGGGGGATCCAGAATTTTATTTATTAGGCAATTTTATAGATACAAGCAAAGATATCACACAGTTTCAAATTTTGTAGTTAAAATTGCACTGGCAGTGACCAAAAAGTGTATTGGAATCACATGGAAGTTGGACTCTCTGGTCACCTTGGCGAGGTGGATAGCAGAGACATCAATGAAAAAAATAACATACAGTTTAAGGAACAAGTATGATATGTTTTTGAAAATATGGCAACCGTACTTGCACATTGTCGGTGTTCAACTTCAACAATGCTGCTAAAATCAAAAGTGATCACTCCCTAAATTCTGAGGTTAATTTACTCTGTGAGGCTCTGACAGTGCATGAAAGAATATTTAATAAAGGGGTGGGGGGGGGGGGGAATTAAAAGAGGGTAGAGTTAGGCTTTTTTATGTGTATTTTTGCTTTATATAAAATTTTATATATATCATCTCTTGGTGCCTGCCCCATTGACCACCGTCAGTGGGCTGATATCGCCTCAAACCGTGCATCTTGGCGCCTCACAATTCGGCGGGCATCAACCTCCTTTGTAGAAGACCGCAGAGCCTACCTCACTGACAAAAGACAAAGGAGGAAAACCCCAACACCCAACCCCAACCAACCAATTTTCCCCTGCAACCGCTGCAACCATGTCTGCCTGTCTCGCATCGGACTTGTCAGCCACAAACGAGCCTGCAGCTGACGTGGACTTTTACCCCCTCCATAAATCTTCGTCCGCGAAGCCAAGCCAAAGAAGAAGATATATATGTATATTTTTGTTGAAATTTTATAATTACATCTGTATTCATTTTATTTTTATTTGAAATCTAAAAAATATTTCAAAAAACCTAAATAATACAAATGTAATAAATAAGTTCAAATGCAGTAAAAAGCAAACAATATTCCATGTATTAAGCTAGTTGAGTGGCTTCAGTGGAAAAAAAGGAGAGTTAATGTTTTGAGTTAGTACTTTTCAAGTCTTGACCCCCAATTCCAGTTTCCAGCTTCTGTCGTCTCTTGTGTGTCTCCAGTGTTCCAGGTATTATCCTAACAGGCCCAATTTGGTTTAAAAACAGCAAGTTTATTGATTCTTAATGTCAGGAAGCTTTTAACAGATTTGTCAGACACGATTTCACTTTCATAAATTCACATTTTCTAAGCAAATTGTTGTCACTTAAATAGTACAGATTCCACTATTTTTCTTGTAACTGTTTTCAGTCTTGCTGGTCCCTTTTCAATAACATCCTCACATTGTGAGGTTCTGTTTGTTAAAATCTGTGAGTAGCATTCTGAAATACATGGGATTTTGGAAGAAGATAACCAATGAATTCACTTTCTCCATTATAACCACTTTCAAATTCTTGAGATGCAGGTTTTCTCTGTTTAAAAAAAATACCAATTTCTCTATCATTTCCTTGTTTCCAGAATAATTTCTTCTGTTGCACTTTATAGAGGTTCCACGTAGTTTTTTATTTTCAAAGCAGCAATGGAACATGGAAGTAAGCCCTTTAGCCTCCCATATCCATTCTGACCACCACATCCCTGTCTAATTCCATTTAGTAGTACTTAGTTCCTCTCTGTGTTGGTGATTATTTTCTAGTCAGAGTGCTTCTTAAATGTTGTGTCTTTCTGCGTTTCAAGCATCTTTTGGATAGAAGAAATTCTTCTTCAGATCCCCTCTAAACCTCTTACCCCTTCCCTAAACCCGTGTCCTTTAATATTAAACACAGTTTAATTAAACACCATGCATTAAAATATAGGGGAACTTTTCCTACTTTTATTAGGTACCCACTCAGTCTCCTCCATTCCAAGGAAAACAAACCTATCCTATCCAATCTCACCTTATAAAGGCCACATTTCGCATCCTGTTAAATCTCCTCGACATCTTCTCCATTATAATGACAACCTTCGTACAGTATGACAACTGGAACTGTATATGATATTGTAGCTAACATTTTTTAAATTTTCATAACTTCCTTGCTCATATATTTTGTGCACTAGCTCATGAAGGAAAGTATCCTATATTCCTTATCTATGTGTAGGGTCACTTTCAGGGATTCTTAAATGCATACACCAAGATCTCTGTTTCTTGGTACTCTTCAAGACCCTAGAAAAGTTGATTATGTATTATCTATAAATGTATCTTTCTTTCAATTGGAACATTAACTAAAAAACCTTGCTGGGTATTAGGATCCTAACTCAATAAATATAACTGATGATCATCATGTTTATAATTTTTGTCCCATCTATTGGTTAAAAGAAGTGATTTTGTTGGATATCCAGGTTAGTTGAATTACTTCTTTGGTACACAGTGCTTTAAAATGTTATTGTTCTCTAATGCTATATTTTTGTTGTTTGAATTCTAATGCAGGTAGTCAATAGACAATAGGTGCAGGAGTAGGATATTCTGCTCTTCGAGCCAGCACCACCATTCACTGTGATTATGGCTGATCATCCACAATCAGTAACCCGTTCCTGCCTTCTCCCCATGTCCCTTGAGTCTGCTCTAACTCTATTTTATTTAAAATTTTCAACATGTATGTTCAAGTTCAACATACTAATACAAACTAAAAAAAATAGCAATCTAAAATTACATATATGTGGTATACAACCCCCCCAACACCCAAAGACTCCCCTCCAAATCCCCCCCACCCTCAGAATAATCAATATAAGAATAAAATATAGTCATATGGAAAAAGAAAAGGAAAGACTTTCAGGATTGCACAAAGGAATATGTTCCAACATATAAAGGTGTATAAGTCTCCAGGTCCTGACAGGATTTTCCCCAGGACCTTGAGAGAAGTTAGTGAGGAAATAGTGAAGGCTCTGGCAGTGATTTTTCAAATGTCATTAGAGATGGGTATAGTGCCGGAGGATTGGCATGTTGCGCATGTGGTTCCTTTGTTTAAAAAGGGTTCGAGGAGCAAGCCTAGCAATGATTGGCCTGTACATTTGACATTTGTGGTAGGTAAATAGATGGAAAGCATTCTTAGAGATAGTATATGGAGGGACAGGGTCTGATCAGGGACACTCAACACGGATTTCTGCATGGAAGGTCGTGTTTGACCAATCTTGTTGAATTTTTTTGAAGAAGTGACTAGGAATGTTGATGAGGGTAGAGCATTGGATGTTGTCTATATGGACTTCAGTAAGGCCTTCAATAAGGTTCCACATGGGAGGTTAATTAGGAAGGCTAAGTCTTTGGGTATTAATTTGGAGATAGTCAAATGGATTCAACGGTGGTGGAAGGAAGGTGCCAGAGAGTAGGAATGGATAATTGTTTGTCAGGATGGAGGCTGGTGACAAGCGGTGTACCTCAGGGTTCGGTATTGGGACCATTGCTGTTTGTCATATATATTAATGATCTGGAGGATGGGGTGGTAAATTGGATTAGTAAATATGCAGATGATGCTAAAATAGGGGGAATGTGGATGATGAAAAGGGTTTTCAAAGATTGTAGAGGGATTTAAACTGCTTAGAGGAGTGGGCTGAAAGATGGCAGATGGAGTTTAATGCTGATAAGTGTGAGGTGGTTCATTTTGGAAAGAATAATCAAAGTAAGACATATGTGGTAAATGGGAGGGTGTTGAAGAATGCAGTGGAGCAGAAAGATCTAGGAATAACAGTGCATTGTTCCCTGAAGGTAGGAGTGCATGTGGATAGGGTGGTGAAGAAGGCCTTTAGTATGCTTGCCTATATAAATCAGTGCATAGAATATAGGAGTTTGGAAGTAATGATGAAACTGTATAAGGCATTGGTGAGGCCAAATTTAGAGTACTGTGTGCAGTTCTGGTCACCGATTTGTAGGAAGGATATTAACAAGATAGAGAGAGTGCCTGGGTTTCAGCATCTGGAATACAAGGAAAGATTGAGCAAATTAGGACATTATTCCTTAGAACGTAGAAGGCTGAGAGGGGATTTGATAGAGGTGTTTAAGATAATGAGAGGGATAGATAGAGTTGATGTGGAAAGGCTTTTCCCATTGAGAGTAGGATACAAGAAGTCATGGGTTGAGAGTTGACCGGCAAAGGTTTAGGAGTAACATGAGGGGGAACTTCTTTACTCAGAGTGGTTACTGTGTGGAATGGGCTTCCGGGTGGTGATGGAGGCAGGGTCAATGTTGTCATTTAAGAAAGAGTTGGATAAATATATGGATGGGAGGGGAATGGAGGGATATGGGCAGAGTGCTGGTAAGTGGGATTAGAGGAGGGTGCTTGGATCAGTGCAGACTAGAAGGGCCAAATTGACCTGTTTCTGTGCTGTAATTGTTATATGGTTATATATGGTTATACCTACTTTACCAAAATCTTTTAATACATGCTAGAGATTTCCCATGGGGTCAGAGGTTATAGGAAGCTCAACATTATAAATTTAAACCTAATAATTGGGTATATGGGTGCCAAATTTGTAAAAACACAGCATATTTATTTCTTAAATTATATGAATTTTTTTCTAAAGGGATACAACTTTGAATTTCTACATTCTGTTGTGCCATACTCAAATGCATATCTAATCTCCAAGTAACTACAATACATTTCCTTGCTAATGTAATCTTAACAAACTCGAATTGGTATATTAATAATTTTAATTTATGTCTTGTTCTTTCGACATTTCCTAATAAAAATAAATATGGATTTTGCAGAAATTTGTTGCAAAAAATTTGCTTATTCCAACCAAAAGGGTCTTATCTTGGAACAGGACCAAGTTGAATGTAAAAAAGTTACATTCACCATTCACCACATCTGAAACATTGATCTGAAAGGTCTATTTTCAACCTATTCAATTTTTGTGGTGTAAGATGAAACTGATATAGGAAATTATATTCATGCAGGTGTTGAATGGAATCAGGAAGGGCAGTTCATATTTAACTACTTTAGTGGATTCTTTCAAGGCATAGAGGAGAACAGGTGGATGTGGTACACACAAAAGTGCTGGAGAAACTCAGTAGATCTCACAGCAGCTATTGGAAATCAGTCAGTCAGCATTTTATTGTCATTTTTAAAACTGTAAAAAAGCCATAAAAAAACAAATTGTGTTTCTCCAGGACAAGTTGTTACTTAATAACGTAATATTATACATAAGACCAAGCAAAGAAGCAGGCAACTGGCAACTTAGCAAGGGGTTGCTGTGAGCAATTGCCGCACAGCCATCTTGAACCTTGGTCGCTATCTTATCCCAGCCTCCCAGTTATAATTTTATCCTGAACAAATTAACAACATAACATTTAACTTTAAAACAAACTACTCAACAGAATATTACAAAATAACAGTGAATGGAACATGTTTATAGATCGAGACCAGTCTGTGGCTCAGTAAGACAGGATAGCAATGTCCATATCAGCTTAAAGTGACTCCTGGCTCAGCAGTTGCCAATCCTCCTGTCCAGAGGCTGCTGCAGCCTTCTGCCACGCTGCCATCTGAGGTTTCCCACCACTACCAGGTCACAGATGGTGGCAAGAGTCCTCCATCCTATTTTTTCATGAAAACTCCCCTCAGTCTACAGTTCCTTGGAGACTTGGGCTCAGCACCAGCCGCTGCTGAACCTGCATTCCCAGCCGACACACCCGTTATGGGTGCCCAAGCCAGCATGCAGCCTACCGCTCCAGACCCTCGGCTACCTCCTCGACTAATCGCCATCTTTCCAGCCCAACACAGTGCCACTCCCAGTGACTCAGAAGGCCCTCACAGCTGCATCCCACCTTGAGACTGCTGGCTGCTGCCCTGCTGTCTCCAGCCTTGAGATACCGCTGACTCCAGCCTTCACCACCAACTCTGGTCACCATACCACCGACCCCAACACGTAGAGTTCATCTGTGACCACCAGGCAGGGTGAAGTGGTGATGCTACAGTTATAAATTAAGTCTTTCAGGTGGTCTGGTTTTTCACTGTAAAAATAGGAGCGGCCCTGGGGACATCAGCCATGCCAGCAGTGAGGTCCCTATTACAGATTTCCTGGGAAAGGAAAGCGTATGTTTGTGAATGTGGCATTCGTGGCAGTACGTAGGAGGGACCTGATGGAGTGAAGTGCCTCTGGGAGGACCTCTTGCCAGCAGGAGACTGGAAGGCCCTTAGTCCGCAGGGCTAGGAAAACGGCCTTCCAAACTGTGGCATTCTCCCTTTCCCCTAGGGGTTGTAGCTGGTCCTGCTCGTGGCAATGCCTCTGGCTAGCAGGTACTGGCATAGCTCATCACTCATAAAAGAGGACCACCAGTCACTATGAATATAGCTGGAGAAGTCAAATAGAGTGAAGAGGCTGTGCAGGGCCTTGATGACGGGCAGTTGTCATGTCAGAGCAGGTGATGGCAAACGGAAAACGGGAGTACTCATCAATACCATTGAGGAAGTACATATTGTGGTCCATGGAGGGCAGAGATCCTTTGAAGTCAGCACTCAGGCTTTCAAAGGGGTGGGTGGCCTTTATCAACTCCACTCTCTCTGGCTGGTAGAAGTGTGGTTTTCAGTCTGCGTAGACTTGGCAGTTTTTGGTCATTGACCTGATTTCTTCAATGGAGTATGGCAGGTTGCAGACTTTGATGGTGGAAGAAACTGGTAACTCCAGGGTGACAGAGATCATTGTGAAGGGCTGTAAGTGCTCAATCTGTGCACTGGCACAGGTCCCACAGAATAGGGGATAAGGTGGCTCATTGAGTTTCCCAGGCTGGTACAAGATATCATAATTGTACGTGGACAGTTCAATTCTCCACCTCGATCTCTTGTTGTTTTTGATGTTACCCTGCTGTTGATTTTGAACATGAACGTAACAGCCCATTGGTCAGTTAGAAGGGTGAATTGACCAAGGAGTGTCGAATTTTGGGGCTCTGGAGGGTACGGGAAAGAAAGCAACTGCTCTGCTTGCCTGGTTAAAGGTAGCAGCCAAAGTGAAGTCTGACACATCGCGTTCCACCTGGAATGGGGTGGATTCATCCACAGCGTGCATTGTGGTGTGGCAATATCTGCCTTGATGCAGCTGAAGGCTGCACAGACCTCGGGCGTTAGAGGAAAAGAGGTGGATTTGAGAGGGGGTGGCCCTTGTCTGCATAGTTAGGGCCTTAAGGCTATGAGAGAGAGAAAGTTCCAGGAGTGGGCGTATGAGGTTAGGGTCTGAACTAATGACTCCATTGACACAGCCAAGGATGACAAGGTGGGTTGTGTCAAATACACACTTGGCCTTATTGTACCTGAGATTGAGGAGCTCGGCGGTTTGGACAAATTTTTGAAAGTTGGCATCATGGTCTTGCAGATCATTAGTGCAGATGGTGACATTGTTGAGATACGGAAATTTGACCTGCAGCTCATACTGATCCACCAGACAGTCCATCTCCTGCTGGAAGACCAAGGCTCCATTGCTGATGGCCAAAGGGGACCAGCAGGAAGTGGTAGAGGCAGCCATCTGCCTCCAACTTAGTATATTGGTGGTCCTCTAGATGGATAGGGAGTTGATGATATGTGGATTTCAGGTTGATGGTAGAGAAGACCTGATACTGTACAATTTTGTTTGTTATAAACTAACAATCCTTTCAATTATTTTTGGGACTAAAGGGACTTTGTTAGCACTAACACAGGAACACTAATGGAAAATTAACCAGACAATAGTAAATTCAAAATAACTTTTTAATTAAAATATTAATAACATAACATTTCTTACTTATCTCTAAACTTAAACTCTAAATTTAACCCTACTATGTGTAAATGTAAGTATAAGTGTGTGTGTGTAGAATTAAAGTCCCACTCTGAAAAGTCAATCTTTAAAAGTTCAGCATCATTTTTGTCTTGCTTGAAGATCTTAAATGATCAGTTCAGAAATGAATAAAAAGCACTTTTAAACATAATACCTTCAGGCCTCTTTACTCATAATGTGGCTATTTTCTTCCACAATTAATTCACAGATCCAGAAAAGGGTTAAAGGAAGTGGTTATTTTCTTCCAGGAGGAATTTTCAAACCCAGAAAAGGGTTAAAAGAAGTGGCTATTTTCTTTCACGATGAATTCACAAACCATGACAAAGGTTAAACAAATGTGGTTATCTTCTTCCACGATGAAGTCACAAACCAGACAAGGGTTAAATGAAGTGGCCATACACAAAAATAGACAAAGTAGAAATCTGTCCACTTTTCTAAAAAGGTAGTGAAATGGTCTTTCTTATTTCAAAATCCACTGTTTCTGTGTTTCCCTTTTCCAGGAGTAACACACAACAGCAACAAATACTGGTTACAAGGTTTCAACCCCTGTGTCACAGGGTTTTGACTTATGTCAACTCCAAACTGAACTCTTCCAAAACGGAACTCAAAATATCTGAATTCGGTAATATATTTCTCTGAATCATGTGACCATTACATCATCACCAAGGTGAGTCCCAATTCTTGGAATCCACATGACCATCAGTTTTATTTCAACCAAAATTCTGTTCCTTTTTCAAAACCATTCCATATCCATAACAACATTTCTGTTCAAGAGGCTTAAGTGGCTTTGAATAAAAACAGATGGCTTCCTTCAGCAGTTCTTGATTAATTAAGATCCACTTTAAATCCATTAGCACTGTCTGTTCAAGACACTGTGACTCTGAGAATGAACACTCTTTGAGTACAATTGTATATCTGAAAATATACTGTGACCTGTGTGTGACCCCATACCAGCTCACAAATAAGAATACAGATACAATATTTTAACTCTATAATTTCCTTTACTAAGATATTTTTTAAATATATAGTTTAACATTAAAGATGAACATAAATCTGTGACAGGTTCACCATATTGGATATATGGGAGAAGGGGATACGCATCTAGTTGTGTATACCTATTAATGGTCTGACTGTAGTTGATAACCATCAAATTCTTCTCCCCATTCCTTACTACCACCACTCCAAGGGCTGATGCTGGCCTCAGTGATCCCTTCATTATGAAGCCTCTGCACCTCTGCCCAAATAAAGGCCCTGTGCCCAGCACTGTACTGTCTACTTTTGGTGGCAACGGGTTTACAGTTGGGGTGAGATTGGCAAATGACGGTTGAGGGGGGTGATTTTGAGAGTGGAGAGTCTGTAGATCGTGTGTGATAAGTGACTGAGTTGTTGGCTGTGTGCGATTGGGAGGGGGTGGCGGAAGGGAGGGTGGAGTGCAGTGGGCGATTTGATAATACTGGGTACAGACATCAAGGGGTGGAGGGGCCCATCGAACTCCATTGTCACGCTTTTAAGGTGATATTGAAAATCAAGTCCGAGTAGCATGGCAGCGCAGAGCTACAACATTACCAAATGTTTAAATCTTTAGAGTCTGTAGTCTGGTTAAAGTCACTACGCAGTAGCTGTAGACATCTGCCATAAATGGCTTTGAGGTCAAGGAGACCTTTTGGTTTATTGACCTTACCACAAGGGAGTAGTGCTATCAAAGAAGCAACTCATCATGTGGCTGTTAATCTGAATATCCATCATTGACCTGGCAAGCTGATGTGGGCTGTCCTGGTGAAGTGTGATGGAGACCAGTGTTGGAGCGTTGCTTGTTACTGTGATGGAGAGATCGCATGCCAGGATGGAAGATGGCGGTGTCCAAAATGGCAGGCCACAGCTTGTACGCAGTGCTGTTGAGTCCCAAAGATGGCGTCCCCCACAACTCACATGTGGCGTTGCTAGTTCCCGGCGATGATGGCATCCAAGATGGGGGCCCCCACAAACCGTATGTGGCACTGCTGGGAAGGGGTTTAGATCTTCGTACCTTAGCATAGTGTCACTTCTTCCAACAGCAGGGGAAGACCGTGTCTTTCGCTGGGCAGTGTTTCCTCAGGTGCTTGCCCAGATCACAGAAGTAGCACTTCGGATCCCTCTGGAGTACAGTGGCTGTGGTCGGGTTAGAAGATGTTCTTGGGGTACTGCCACCATGGTCAGATCGTTAGCAGGGTGAGGGGGTGGCAGTGTGTCCCAAGATGGCGACGGCCAGGGCAACCATGAGGCAGCTGCATTGTTGGTTGAGTAGGCCTCCATATTGTGAAGGGCCACTTCCAGCGTACCTGCCGGCTCGACTGCTCTCCACAGGCTGAGCTCCCATTGCTCCAATAGTCTTTGGCTGATGTAATTCGACCTAATCCCTGCAACATAAGCATCCCTGATCAGGACCTCCGTGTACTCCACAGCCGTCATGGCCTTACATTCACAGGTCCTTCCGAGGGTTCACAGGGCCTGGAGGTACTCAGCGTTTGACTCCCCGGGTTGCTGCTTTTTGGCCACCAGGACGTGCCTGGCATAGACTTCATTAATCTTTCACAGGTACTGGCCCTTTAGAATGTCCATAGCCTCCTGATGTGATATGGTGTCCCTGATCATCAAGTACACCAGGGTGGTGTCTTGGGAATGCAGTACCTATAATTCGTCACTCTCTGACCATACGATGGGTGAAGATGCCTGCTGGAATGCCTAAAAACAGCACAGCCAGGTTTCAAAACTGGTAGATGCCTCAGGTGATTGAAGGTCGATTTTCAGTTTCTCTGACTTCAGGATCTGCACCATTATAAAAACTATGGCAAATAAAATTAATGCACCATCAATTACTCCAAAAGGCTGAAATTGAGCAAACTGATAGGCTTTTATTTGCTATAGAACAAAGGCATGTCCAAGCTGCTTGAATATCCTGCATTTGCACTGGGGAGGGGCCACGGGTACAGTCGGCCAATGGGTGTGTCCAGACAGATAAATATATACATACAGTGGTTTACCACTGCTACCTGAAAATTGGAGGAACAACATCTTTTCAGTCTTAGCAAACTCCAACCAATCAGTATCAATGTCGACTCCTCCAATTTCCGTTAATCCCCTCTCCTGATCTCTTTCTTTCATTGCTCTTTGACTCCTTTCCCTTACTTCTCCTATCACAGAGCTACCCTTCTTAGCCCTCTGCCCTTTCCATCATCACTTCTCAGCTTCTCTCTCTTCTACCCTCCCACCTGTATCCACCTATTACCTCTTGCCTAATTGCCCGTGCTCTTCCCTACTTCACCATCCTCCTTCGCACCCCCCCCCCTCACCTCCCCTTCACCACCTTTTTATTCAAGCATCAACTGTTTCTCACATTCCTGAGGAAGGGCTCTGGCCCAAAATGTTGTTTGCTTTTTACTTCTTATGGATTCTCCACTCCTTTTGTGTGTTGCACTTGAGCCCAGCATCTGCAGTCTCTCATGGTCAACTCCAGTTATATTGCTTCAAGCATTCTGCATTGACAGTTACCATAAAACTATATTTTTATAGAAGATTTAAATAAGTATGTAAGTGTAGTTTATATTCATTGTATTCATGTTATGTCTGTAATAACTAAGTTTCTTCAGAAATGCTTTGAAATCTAAATAGGTCATAGGTCATATGCATTAAATGGTCGGCTATTGGGATGTGCAGAGCAACTAAGGGATTTAGGAGTTGTGGTAAATAGTACCCTCAAGGCTGATACTCAGGTAGATGGTGTGGTGAAGAAGGCATTTGGAATGTTGGCCTTCACAAATCGGAGTATTGAATTCAAGAGTAGGGAGGTTATGATGAAATTGTACAAGGCATTGGTGAGGCCAAATTTGGAGTACTGTGTACAGTTTTGGTCACCAAATTATAGGAAAGATATAAACAAAATAGAGAGAGTGCAGAGAAGGTTCACGAGAATGTTGACAGGATTTCAAGGTTTGAGTTACAGGGAAAGGTTGTGCAGACTAGGGCTTTTTCCTCTGGAGCGTAGAAGATTGAGAGGGGGCTTGATAGAGGTGTTTAAGATTTTAAAAGGGACAGACAGAGTAAACGTGGATAGGCTTTTTCAATTAAGAGTGGGGGAGATTCAAACTAGAGGACATGGTTTAAGATTGAAGGGGGAAAATTATAAGGGGAACGAGGGGAATTTTCTTTACGCAAGGAGTGGTGGGGATGTGGAATGTGCTTCCGACAGACGTGGTCGAGGCGGGATCATTGGTTACATTTAAGGAAAGACTAGATAGTTACATGGATAGGAGAGGACTGGAGGGGTATGGACCGGGTACTGGTCAGTGGGACTAGGAGGGTGGGGATTTGTTACGGCATGGACTAGTAGGGCCGAACTGGCCTGTTCTGTGCTGTAAGTGGTTATATGGTTATATATGGTTATATGGGGTTCATGACCAAAATGTCGGTTATATACTGTATCTTCACATAATAAGGATGTTGTGAGATCTGCTAAGTTCCTCCAGCATTTCTGTGTTTTCATTACAAGCACATCATCTGCAGACTTTCGTGTTTCACAAGTTTCAATAAAAAGCAAAATACGGTGCATTGACACACTATTATCTTGTGCTGAAATTAGATTGTGATTACGAAACCAAAGAAAGCATCATGCATGTTTTAATGTGTACTGCACTTTTTGATATCAATGTGAATATACTAGATTAGAAGCCAAAATGATTAGCATGCAACAATAATGGCGTGTCTGTACAACTGTACAAGATGCTAGGGAAGCAGCACTTGGAGTATTGTGCACAGTTTTGGTCACACAACAATAGGAAGGATGTTATTAAACTGGAAGAGGCACAGAAAAGATTCATGAGAATGGGATTTTATAGAAGTCTTTGAAAATCATGAGGTGTGTAGATATGGTAAATAGTCATAGCATTTTGCCCCAGAGTAGGTGAATCTAATACTAGACAGTATAGATTTAAGGTGAGGTGGAGGGTGGTGGGTATATAGAATGAGCTCCCAGAATAAGTGGTGGAAGTGGGGACAATTGTAACATTCAGAAGACATTTAAACAGGTCATGGATAGGATGGACTTAGAGAGATATGTTGAAGTTTATTTGACATAAAATACCTGGTACAGTGAGAAGAGTTCTTCTGCGAACAGACCAACAAGTTATCTTTAACATTACATACAGTTGAGTATAAAGCATAATTTACAGAGAACAGGATGCCATTTAAAAGAAAGATCAATTAGCACCAAGCAAGGGCAACATAGGAGCACTCTTAAGGATTTCATTCAGAGCCTGATGGGTGCAGGGAAGAAATTGCATTTAAGCCTGTTAGAGCATGCCTTCTCCTTAATGGAAGTCGGGAGAGATGAGAGTGTGTTAAAGGTGTGCTGCATTCAGTAGTACCTTCTCCTGATCTTGAACAGAGCAGCTCCTATACTGCAATGACGAAAAGACACCAGTGTTTCCTTGTTGATAGTAAGACTATGGACCAAAGAAAACATTTGCTCTGAATTAGATGGTAACCACAAAATCTATTTCTCACATATCTTGCATCGTGAAACAGCACAATGTTTTTATATACATTTCTATAAAATAAAAGGATCTTCAAACAAGAAAATCATTGCAGTGCCTTTGTTTCAAAACGACTTAATCAAAAGCATACGACTAATTTTTCCTTCAAGAACATTTGACAAGATCTTTGAACCACATTAAGATTGCTTATTTAAAATTATACTTGGAATGAATTGAAGCTCAATCATTTTTTTTATATCATTCACATTCTTGATGTCATTTGTGGTTATTTTTTTATTTTTGTTATATTCATTGTTTTTTTGGTTCCTTTATGTTCTTCTCAATATATTTTGAATGCAGTGTTTGCATATCTAGTTTCAGGAATATCAACATAGTAAAAGTTTTAGATTTTACTTTTTGACAGTCCTGGGTGAGTTGAACAGTTATTGACTTCCTGAACATTGTCTGCATTGTTGAAAAGTTATCGTCGACATGAAGAAATCCAGAAAAAGCGATGGTAAAGGGAGGACATTGTCTGAGCTGGAGACTTAGCAGATGTGGATCCCGTCTTGTTCTAATAATTTGGATTTAAATAACTCCAATAGTGTAGGAAACAGCCCACAGTGCTTCAGAGACACAAATGAATACCTGAATATATAATTAGCTCAGAGGTCTCCAGAGATAATGATCAATAAAGCTCATACTGATTTGCCAGAGGGCCATATTTTGATTCAATAGAAGATTAATGCATTTCACATTAATTTTGTTTACAGGCACATTAAGTTTATCAAGTCAATGATCTGTTTTTAATGTGAAGAAAAACTTTAAACATAAGCTAAGAATATCATATTACATATTAGCCATGGGTTAAGTCAAAAGTTACTGTTCCTACACTGAACCCTTCGTTGAAACATTTCAGAAGTTTATGTACTCACATGAAATATTGTGTTTTGATTTAATAGTTCAGAATGAAAACAATTTAGCTGTTTGTGTAGGTAATCACCACTGACTCATTGGTTGTTGGTGGAATGAATAATTAAAGAGCCTTTTATCATTAATTATGGTCTTATATTTTTTGCAATGTCACAGAATGCAAATAGACAGAGAGAAGCTGTTTCCTCTTTCAGATTGGTTTTAAGCCAGTGTTACGAGCCCAGCGGACCCCAAAACCCAGCAGCAATAGATATTCACCAAGACAAATGGTAATTTAAACAAAAGTTACTTTTAATTATCTTTAAACATGAAATCAGAATTACAATTTAACTTATCACTATTAACTTAACTTACCCCCTTTTAATTCTAAGTGCACGTGTATGTAAGTTCAGAAAAGTTATTTGATTCACAGTCCAATCTCACTTTTCATCCCTCCAATTTCACTGGTTGCAGGCAATTCTTATACTGTGCACAGGTGTTAACATTTATGAAGTTCACCAGGCTTTGGTGCTTGGAAGGTAAATGGTTACTGTTCAGGAAGGTTCTTGTCAGTTTTCAGAGAGAGATTTGTTGTTCACTGGACACCCACAACTGATTCCTTGTAACCAGGCACTTCAGTGTCTTGTCAAAGAAATTTGACCCATCATGGTTCTCCAGATGAAAACCTCTGGCTTTCAGGTTACCATAGAGTTCCTTTTTGTTTCACTTACTTCAAGTGAAAATTTGGCAGCCAGCCCTCCCCTCTTGTAAGAAGCACAAGGGTTTGATAAGGCTGAACTAAACAGTCACAACCCATCTTCCAAATGGGTTTTTTCCACAAGCTTCCCAGCTTGTCCTGTTCCAGTCCCAGCTGCTGCTGCTGAATGTAAAAACTGCATAATTGAAATCTCTCCCTCTCTCTCTCACTCACACTGACACACACACACACACACACACACACACACACACACACACACACACACACACACACACACACACACACACACAGAAAAAACCTGTTGTACTCTCTGCTTGAAAAACCACATGACCCTCTTAGAACAGCAAGTTCCACTCCAGACAGAGTTAGTGAAGTCTTGAGCACTCTCCAAAGCTTTTGCAGAGGCTCTTGGTGCTAGACTGTCCAACATGTCTCCAGTATTTTAAATAAGATCTGGTTTAAAGTGTTGGTATGTGACCTACACTAAAAAAAACTTGCCCCAATTTATCTCCCAAAAACATACCTATAGTCTGTCACAGCTAGACAGTTTAGATTTAAAGCAATGTGCCAAAAAACTTTGGTAGGATGACTATTAATTCGAATAGTTTTTAAATGATAAATGTGGTAAATATTTTACATGCAGAATGATTTTGGTGTGTTGCATCATGATATACAATCAATAAATGTGTAGGTACATCATCCAATTTGTAGAGCAAATTGTATGTTTGCTTTTGCTGCAGGTGGGTTATAGAATGAAAGCTGAAAATATTGATTAAATTGTATGCTGCTTTGCTAAAATCCCATTTGGGATGCAGACCAATTTTTATTTCATTCTTCTTACCTATAGAATACTATACTTGCTGAAAGAGTCAGTGCAGCATTGATTCACTAGATTAGTTCCTTGGATGAGGAGATCCTGTGAAGAAACATTGAAGAGGATTTGCCTATATTCATTAAATATAGATTCAAAATTCTGGCAGGGATTTACAGATTGGATGATTAAGAGGTTGATGGATATGGTTTCACAGTGAGGAGTCAATCATTCAGGACTGAGATTTGGAATTTCTTTGTGTGGAGGGTTCCAAATGACTGGAATTCTTTATCTCTGATGTCCAATTATTGAGCATGTTCAGAGCTGAAGGTGATAAAATTTTTGGATGTTATGAAAATTAGAGAACATGGAAATTGGATGGGAGAGTATTTGAGATGCAGTTGTAGCAGTCTGGTTCTGCCCCGTACACAAGGGGCCAAATTGCCACAGCACACAGCCTACACACAATGGCGAAGGAACCATCTCCCCACTGAGGAGAAGCACCAGGGTTAAAGAGCGGACTGAATGCAAGCGCCGCTCCTCAGGCTGTGCGCTGACGTCACTCCCATGAGCCAGTGCGGCAGGTGCGGGTGTCGCAGTATTGCTTTTGTAGCACGATCTGTTTGAGTAAAGAGTCAGTTACTGGTTCACTCAGCTCAGTGCAGACGTGTTATTTTCTTTTTGCACCGCCACCGTATCACGCGTGCTACACAGTTTCACCCATGCTTTTATTGAATGGTAGCTCAAACTAGAAAGGAACATTCCCAACTGTAGCATCTTTTGATTTTTAACTGGGGCAAATCAATAAAAACCTATGGTAACCAAAATGTTTTCTAAATTGAAACCAAATTCTCAAAGTGTGTCTAGCTACTAAATTATCACTTAACTTGGAAGCCAAAAAAGGCAAGGTTGCTCCAAGTAAAGAAAGGAGAAAATACCTTTTAATAGACTTAATCTCGAGGTCAATCTATCTTGAATCACCTTGAAATTCATTATGATGAATCCAAATAATGATATATATCTAATATTCGATGCCCAGTAACAAAAAGAAAAATTATCTGATGCCAAACCCACATTTTGAAAAACATTTTCAAGGAAATTTCTTTTGAGGTGACGGTGCTTTTTTTTCCAAATGAAAGAAGAAAAGAAAGAATCTAATGAATTACTTAATTCATTTTTTTTACTTTTGGTCTGTGACAGAATATATATGTTTTTGGGAGATAAATTGTGGCAGGTTTTTCAGTGTAGGTCACTTTAAAACAGATCTTATTTAAAATACTGAAGCTCTGCTAATGCTAGATATGTTGGTGTCAAGAGCTTTTGCAAAAGCTTTAGAGAGTGCCCAAGAGTTCATTAATGGATTGTTATTTATAAAAAGGCAACAGATGAAAGAACTTGTCAGAGCCGCAGACTGTCTAGAGTGGAACTTGCTGTTCTAAGAGGGACATGTGGTTTTGCAAGCAGAGAGAGTAAAACAGGTTTATTCTCAGAGAGAGAGAGAGAGAGAGGGAATTCAGTTCAGCTGTTTTACAGTCAGCAGAAGCAGCTGGGACTGGAACAGGACAAGCTGGCAAGATTGTGAAAAAACCCCATTTGGAAGATGGGTTGTGAGTGCTTAGTTCAGCCTGGTCAAAGCCCTTGTGGTTCATGCAAGAGGAGAGGATTGACTGTCTAATATTTCACTTGAAATAAGAGAAACCAAAAGGAACTCTGTGGGGACCTGAAAGAACAAGGTTATCATTTGGAGAGCCCTGAGGGGGCAAGTTTCTTCGGCAAGACACTGAAGTGGCTGATTAAAAAGGAATCAGTTGCAGGTTTCCAGTGGACAACAAATCTCTCTCTGAAAACCGACAAGAACCTTCCTGAGCGGTAACCATTTAACTTCCAAGCACCAAAGCCTGGTGACGTTTATAAACGTTAAATTCTGTGCACATTATAAGAATTGTTGCAATCAGTGAACTTGGAGGAATGAGAAGTGAGATTGGACTGTGAATCAAAGAACTTTTCTGAACTTACACATATATTACACACACGTGTGCTTAGAATTAGAAGGGATTAAGTTAGGTTAGTTAAGTAAATAGTGATAAGTTAAAGTGTGATTCTGTTTTCATGTTTAAAGATAGTTAAAAGCAACTTTTGTTTAAGTAATCATTTGTCTTGGTGAATATCTATTACTGCTAGGTTTTGGGGTCCTCTGGCCTCGTAACATTTTTGGGGGGCTTGTCCTTTTGGACTGAAAATTGGAGTTTTTGTGATTTGTTAGTTCATTGTTTTTTTTAAAGATAATTTAAAGCTTGTGTGTGGAAAAACAGCAACAATGGACATTGATACATTTTTGTCACAGCCATCACCTGCAGAGCTGCAGAGCAAGAGAAAAGAGGAACTGATGGTTATTTCTAAGGCATTAAAGCTGACTGAAGTCAAGCATTGGATAAGGAAAATACAAATACAGAGGATTATATTAAAATATATAGGTGAGGAAAAATTTGTTGAGAAAGACTTAGATAATTTTACGGAAGATAGACCTTTTGACTTGTGATTGGAATTGGAGAAATTGAGGATGGAAGAGGAAAGAGAGAAACAGAATTTTGAGTTGCAGAGACAACAATATGAGGCAGACCAAACTGAAAAACAGAGAAGAGACTGAAAAACAGAGGATATATGGGCAGAGAAAGTTGAAAAACAGAGGAAATATGAGTTAGAGGGAGGTGAAAGACGGAGCAAGGAAACTGAAAGAGCCAGTTTCAATTAGAAAATTTATAACTCCTGGGGAGAGGTTTTTGGCTAGAAGAGAGTTAAATCTAGTTCCTCCTTTTGATGAGGAAGATATAGATACATATTTTCAGATTTGAAAAGGTTGCTGAGAGATCAAGATAGCCAAAAGAAAAATCGCCTCTTTTGCTCCAAAGTGCATTGAAAAGAAAAGCAAAAATTGCATCCTCTAGCTTGACTGCAGAGCTAGTGACAAATTATGATACTGTTCAACAAGCAGTATTGAAAGCTTATAAGTTGGTTCCAGAAGCATAGAGCCAAAAATTTAGGAGTTGGGTGAAAACATGGAATCAATCGTATTTGGATTTTGCTCTGTGAAAATCTGTATGTTTTGACCATTGGTGTGCCTCAAAAGGAATAAATAATGATTTTAACAGGTTGAGAGAATTAATATTAATTGAGGAAATTAAAAGGTCTGTTCCAAATGAGATTAAATTATACCTGGATGGGAGAGACTTGGGAATGTGGCAGCAAAGGGCTAGATTAGTGGACGATTTTGCACGAGTTCACAAAAATACATTTCAGAATGGTAGGCATTTTCAGAGAGTTAATGTGGAACTGATTAATAAGCCTGTTCAGAAGGTTAATGTGGAGCAGACAAGTAAGCCTGAAATTAAGTCTAGAGAGAATGTTAAGAGAAAAGATGAAGGTAAGGTGGGAAAGGACAGAACTTCTAGATTGGTATGTCATTTTTATAAGAAATCTGGTCATGTTATATTGCGAATTGTCTAGTATTGAAAAAGAGATGAGGAAAGGAGGTTTGACTAGAAGCATGAATTCAGACAGTTTAATTTCAGGAGAACAGATGTTCCAAACCTGGTAAGGGTGTCATAGATGTTTTCAAACCTTTTGTCAGAGGGCTTGGTGTCAGTAAAGGAGGGAGAATCACAGGTTCCAGTTAAAATTCTTAGAGATACTGGAGGTGCTCAGACACTGTTGTTGGAAAATGTTTTAACTCTTGATCATAAGACTGACACAGGGGAGGCAACTTTGATTAAAGGTGTTGGAGGTGAGGTAGAGTCAGTATCTCTTCACAACATAGTGCTGAATTCAGAATTAGTTAAGGGACCTGTTGTAGTAGGAGTAATTTCAAAGTTACCTATGCAGGCTGTCTCATTTATTAGGGAATGATTTTCTTGAGGATAAAGTTGGGTCAGTTTTGAGATTAACAAATCAGCCTAGTAAGGTTGAGGTTGGAGAGGATTGTGAGATATATCCTGCATGTGCTGTTACAAGGTCTTTGTCTAAGAAAATGATGAGAGCTGAGGAAGATCCATTTGATAGAGACTTTCCCATTACTTCTGAAATAGTTTTGAAAGAGCAGGGTAATTGTGGGAGTAAGGATTTCTCTTTTTCATGGAAAGAGTTAGTTTAGCAACAGAGGAAGATACATATTTTGTTGACCTCAGGGACAAAGCAGTAAGTGAACAGAAGATTAAAGAAATGGCTTGTGGATATTACTTGAAGGGTGAATTGTTGATGAGGAAATGGAGACCTCTTGATATTTCTGCTAATGAAGAATGGGGGGGGGGGGGAGGGGGGTGCTGATTCATCAGGTGGTCATTCCTACAAATTACCAGAATGAAATTTTAATTCTAACCCACAGTACACTTTTCGGTGGTCATCTTGGTGTTAAAAACCCATGAATAAGATTTTGAGACAATTTTTCTGGCCTGGTGTGAGGAAGGATGTTGTAAATTGGTGCCGGACATGACACTTTTGTCAGGATGTGGGGAAACCTAACCAGGGTCCTCCAGTGACTCCATTGCAACCTATTCCTGTTGTTGGGGAACCTTTCACTAGGGTTATTGTGGATTGAGTAGGTCCCTTGCCTAAAACTAAATCTGGGAATCAGTACTTATTAACAATTATGTGTACAGCATTGAGATTTCCAGAGGCTATACCATTAAGGAATATTAAAGCCAAAACATTGGTAAAGGCTCTGGAAAGATTTTTCACAGTTTTTGGATTACCTAAAGAGATCCAGAGTGATCAAAGATCTAACTTTATGTCTGGGTTGTTTCAGCAGTTGATTTATGAGTTGGGAATAAAACAAATCACTTCATCTGCATACCATCCTGAAACTCAGGGAGGTTTGGAAAGATTTCATTCTATTTTTCTTAAAAATATGATGAGAATTTATTGTCTGGAAAATGGAAAAGATTGGGTCGAAGGTATTCATTTATTGTTTTGCAGCAAGGGAGGCGGTGCAGGATTTATTAGTTTTTAGTCCTTTGGAAATTGCTTTGGACATCAGGTTAGAGGACCTTTAATGTTAATAAAAGCACTATGTTGTTAACACTCCAGATTGAAGGAATAAAACTCAGGTTTGTTATATAAATATGTTGAAACCTTATTATGAGGATAAGGGTAGTGCAGAACAATCTGCATCAGAGGTGTTAGTTGTTGACAGGGTTGTGGAAGTTATGGATCATAAGATTACGGAAACAGAATCTTGAGAGGGTAACCTTAAAGAAACTGTGGTTCCTGTGCACCTGTCTAACTCAGCAATTGTGGAAAATTTGTAGGAGAAGTTAGGCCATTTTAAGTCACAAGAATGGATGCAGTTGAAAGAATTAATTTTGAAATATACAAATCTGTTTCCTGATGTGCCAAAAAGGACATCATTGATTTATCATGATGTGGATGTAGGAGAAGCAAGTCCCATAAAACAACACCCATATAGAATAAATATTCATAAGAATAAAATCATGGATCAGGAGATGAAATATATGTTGAGAAATGATATTATTAGTTCTTCAAAGTCAGGTTGGAGTTCTCCTTGTATTCTGGTACCAAAACAAAATGGAGCTGTTAGGTTCTGTACAGATTACAGGAAGGTTAATTCAATAACTGAAACAGATGCTTATCCTATTCTGTGAATAAATGACTGTATTGATAAAATTGTGAAAGCTAAATTTCTTACTAAGTTGGATTTGTTGAAGGGTTACTGGTGTGTGCCTCTAACTGAGAGAGGAAATAATATTTCGGCTTTTGTAACTCCATCTGGTTTATATGAATATAATGTGTTACCTTTTGGCATGAAAAAAGGTCCCTGCAACATTACAAAGGATGATTAATTTTGTAATTCAAGGGCTATCTGCCTCTATACCCCTCTGTGTAATTGAATCCTGGATTTCCTCACCTCGAGACCATCAGTACACGAGCACAGCAGGTCGTGTTCTTAGCCCCCTGCTCCACTCACTTTACACCTTTGACAATGTGGCTCAGTATGACAACACCATCTACATTTTTGCTGCCAATACCATGATAGTGGGTTATATAAAAATGGATGATGAGTCAGGAAACAGGAAGAAGACTGAAAACTTGGTTTAAAGGTATACTAACAACAACCTCACATTCAATGTAACCAAAACCAAGGAGCTGATTGTGGGCTTCAAGAAGGGAAAATTAAAGGTGTTTGATCTGATGATTGTTGGGGGAATTTGGAGGTGGAGAGAATGAGTAAATTTAAATTCCTGGTAGTCACTATCTTGGAAGACCTTTCCTTGACCCAACATATCAATGCCATCATAGAAAGCATGTCAGTACCTCTACTTCCTCAGGGTTGTGTAGGTTCGGAATGACTGAAACCTTGGCAAACTTCTACAGATGTGTAGTGGAAGGTGTGCTGACCGGCTACATGGGGGCACCAATACCTCTGAGCAGAAAGCCCTGCAAAAGATAGCAGACACAGCCCAGTACATCACAGGGAAAAACTTTCCATGCCATTAAGAAAATCTTCATGATCAATGGGCAGCAAATTCCACATATTTACCACCCTTTGGGAAAAGCAGTTCCTCCTTATCTCCATCCTAAATTTACTACTCTGGATCTTGAAGCTATGTCTCCTAGTTCTAGTCTCACCTACCAATGGAAACAACTTAGCAACATAATTCAATATGTTTTTATAAGATCTCTTCTCCTTCTAAATTCAAACAAGCACAGCCTCAGACAACTCAATCTCTCCTTATAGGCTTATAAAGGAAAGATCAAGAAACTTATGTTAACTCTCCATTCTTCACTATGCCATGACCAATATTAGAAATCATATGCCTATGTCTTTTTGACCTTGATGAGAATTGTATCTACATTGACTATAAATGATCACTATTCATGTTAATGATGAAGGGTCTCCAACCTCCCCTTGTTTCTCTTTCAGATTTACCTGACCAGCTGGATGTTTCCAGCATTTCTCTTTTTATTTCAGATTTCCAGCAGCTACAATTTTTATTTTAGTTTTATGATTGTCATAATTTAAGTTCACATGCTAACACTTTCAATTGAAGGAAATTCTTGAGGGTTGAAGTGGCAAGGGGAAGCAATATTTTATTAAAATTTGCATTTACCTGAAGAGTAAGCTTTGATTTTAGTTTATGTCATTATTTGCTAAGTATAACATTATCTGTCAGGTTTAATAGTTCAATAATGCATTTCAGTGGCTGTGATTTCATTATGATGTGAAATTTCTTAATGCAAATTAGTGAAAGTATTGGTTGATGTAAGCAGGAAACTATAAATTAAATGTATAATTGAGTCTTTACAGGACTTGTAGTGGACGTAGATTTTGCCATCTGTAAGACAATGTTTACCAGCACTGTCTTACCAGTTCCACGACTTGGCTTGAAACCTAGACATTACCTCATATTTTGGGCTGACATCCCAATTCTATGTTAAGCAAGTTTGCAGGAATGAACAGCTGAATACCTGGATGATTAGTTGTTCAGCCGCAGACACTGGCTTCAAACCAATTCCCATGTGCACTCTGTAAGGTGTGTCACGGAGTGTTTGATTTTGAGTTTATGCAAAATGTTGATGCTAAATTGAAGAACATGTTTGTAGTAATTATTCTTGTTCATATTGTATTGAAATGAAAAATGCAGCATTAATTATCATGAAAATATAATCAATAAGAAGAACATGATTTGGATATTCAAAAGTTAGCATTTTTATACCATTTTTGTTCCTTTGTACAACATGACAAGAACTTGTTGCCAGCATTGTGTTGTTCATTCTTGCCACTGACCTACATTATCTTTTCCAAAGTCACTCTGATTCTAAGTGGCATGGGCTTGTACAATGCAATTCTATCCTGCATGTGGATTAGAACAAGTTTGTGTGCAAAGCATCTAAACCATACCTTTCTTTTCGCCATCATCAAACCATCATTGAGTATCTGATAGTATGAAAATAATTAAGACATGTAAACTAATTTAAGAAGATTTAAACACCAACAATTATAATATTTAACACTATACCGTATACACAAAAATCTTTCCTTTGTCCTGCAAAGGCAAACAAAGAATTACTAACTAATCTAGCTTCTTTATTAAAACAAGAGAAGCAAAAGGGAGTCTCTTCAGAGATGTTGAATGGTCATGAATCTTGCTGCATTCCTGTAACTATCATACCTGCATGGCCTTTTGTAACCTGTGAATCTTGGAGGACCTTTCCTAGACCCATCATACCAATGTCATCGTGAAGGAAGTACATTAGTGCCTCTACTTCTTCGAGTTTGTGGAGATTCGGTATACCATCAGAAACCTTGGCAAACTTCTATAGCTATGTAATGGAAAATGTGCTGACTGGCTGCATCATGGCCTGGTATGGGAAGACCAAAACTCTTTCCCATACTGTGGAAAGCCCTGCAAAAAGTAGTGGACACAGCCTAGGATATCACAGGGAAAACCTTCCCCACCATCAAGAACATCTACAGGGAACACTGCCATTGGAGAGCAGCAGCCATATTCCATTAGAAAAAATAACATATAGTTTAAGAAATAATATTGAAATATTCGAACAAGTATGGGAGCCTTACATTAAATACAACAGCGAAAACCTACCGGGGACAAACATTACCTAAGTTGATGGAAGGAGAAGGAAAGAAAAGAATGGACTCAGTAGAATTTCTGGTGTATTTTTGTTGAATGACAACATTGACTGACTGGTTTAATGCAACCTAGAATGTATACCTAAAATGGATGAGGGGGGGGGGGTGGGGGGTTGGCTTGGGAGGAGGGAGGTGGGGGGGAGAAAAAGTCACTGTATATGTGTGAAAAAGAAAAAGTGTATATCATGGCTAATGTGATTTATGGTGTGAAAAATAAAAATTAAAAAAAAAAAGAATCCACACCACCCAGAACACCCTCTGTTCTTACTGCTGCCATCAGGAAAGAGGTAAAGTGCCACAAGACTCGTACCACCAGGATCAGGAAAAATTGTTATCCCTCCACCAGACTCCTGAACAACAAACTCAATCAGAGACACATTTAAGGGCTCTTACTTTGCACATTATTTATTACTGAATTTTTTTTGTACTTTCACAGTTAGTTTGTTCACATTTCTCTCTTGTATCTTCTTGAGTATAATTTACAATTACTAGTAAGTAGAAATTCTGCCTGGTCCACAGGAAAAAAAAGAATCTTAGGTTTGTATGTGATGTCATGTATGTACTTTGACAATAAATTTGAATTTTGAACCTGAGATTGAGGTATCCAAATAGCATATCCTTGACCCTTGGTTCCAAATTCCCAAAGCATTAGGAAACTGTCAGTGCCATCCACTTTTGCAAGTAGAGGACCCAATTCCTGGTCCCCAGGAACCATTCAACAGCAACTTGCTGCCTGGAGTGAAGCCTTTAGCTACCAAGCTCTGAGCTGGAGCCTGCCTCAGCAGGCACACACAGCAACCCGGATGGATTGACAAAATCCTTTCCAGATTCATTCCTGTGGCTTGTCCTGACTGAGCTCCTCCTTCCAGGCAGAGGTTGTGTTTTCCTCCTCGGAACATTGGAGGCACCTCAATGTTGTGCCGACTCATATATTCAAAAGAAAGTACTAAAACCTCCCTATTCTGTAATCCTCCATCTATGTGCCTGCCTAAGAGTCTCTTAAATGCCCCTAATATTTCAGCCTCCACCACCATCCCTGGAAAGGAATTCAAGGCACCCACAACTGTGCATAAAAAAAACTTCCTTCTCTTTGAACATATATCCTCTGGTGTTTGTTATTCCTGTCCTGTGAAACAGGCGCGGGCTGTAAACTCTATCTATGTCTCTCATAATCTTGTAGACCTCTATTAAGTCTCCTCTCATACGTTTACACTCCAAAAGGAAAAGTTCTGCCAACCTTGCCTCATAAGGCTGGTTTTCCAATCGAGGCAACATCCTGGTAAATCTCCTCTGCACCCACTCCATAGCTTCCACATCCTTCCTATAATGAGGTGGCATGCCATGGCCTTCACCTATCCCCTTTGAGCTCTCCTAAGTCCTTTCTTAAGCTCCTTCCTGGCTACCATATACTTCTCATGAGCCCTTTCTGTTTACTATATCTAATATATGCTTCCTTTTTAAAATATTGTTTAACATAGAAGTATACATACAGAATTAACAATCGCATAATATTTCATTTGTATACAAGTAAGCAGGCAAAAAATAGGTAAAACTACATCAATAATTGCTTATAATACCTCAAAAACATTTAATTAAAATGATCACATTAAACCTGTTGTTGAAATAACTTGAATAAAATAAAATTTTTTAAAAATTGAAAACGAAAACTAAATCTAATCTACCCCCTCCCTCTAATCAAGGTTACCTTATATAATTAATAAAAAATGTGGAACCACAGGCAACCCCCGGAGAATAGGCATTGAATCACCGGCACAGGCAGTAATTGTTAATTCTTCCAATTATTAAAAAGTTCTAAGAATGGCCCCCACAATTTCATAAATTGGAACTTCCTATTTTTATCTAATTTTATCTAAACTTAAATAGGAAATGTATGAGGAAGGGATGATTCATCTTTCTATTTAACTAGTTGCCTCACCGGTTTGTCAGCCATGGTTCCTAACATTGTTTCCTTGTCCCAATGAATAAACCTATCCTATCCCAACACAAATGGTCCCGAAGCGTCCTCCACATTACTTCCGTGTTTTCACCCTTGAACATCTGTTTCCAATTTACTCTTGCTAGCTCCTACCTCATCTCTTCATAATTAGTCCTTCCCCATTTAAGCACTTTCCCATTTTGTCTGTTTTTATCTATTTTTTATAGCTATGCTGAAGTTGATGTGATCACTCTCACCAAAATGCTTCCATACAGAGAGATCTGCCACCTGACCAGGTTCATTACCAGAACTAGATCCAGTATGGCCTTGTCTCTTGTCAGCAGGTTCACATACTGTGCCAGGGACCCTTCTTGGACACATCTGACAAATTCAGCCCCATCCACCCCTATTCCAGTCAGGAGGTGCCAGTCAATATTAGGGAAGTTGAAATCACCCATAACGGCATGCCTGTATTTCCTGCACCATTCTAAAATCTGACTGCTTATCTGTTCCTCGGTGTCCCGAGGTCTATTTGGGAGCCTACAGACTATTCCCAGCACACTGATTGCTCCCTTCCTATTTCTGACCTCTACCCACACTGACTCAGTGGACACTCCCTCTGAAGCGTCATTCCTTTCTATATCCATGATATTTTACCTTACTAGTAATGATGTTTCCCCCCACCAACTCCCATCCTAGACCTTTTCAAACACCAAAACCCCAGAGTTACGAGCCCAGAGGACCCCAAAACCCAGCAGCAATAGAAATTCACCAAGACAAATCGTTACTTAAACAAAAGTAATTTTTAATTTTCTTTAAACATAAAACAGGATCAAACTCTAACTTATTACTAATAACAACCTAACTTAACCCCCTTCTAATTCTAAGCGCACATGTAGTGTATGTATAAGTTCAGAAAAATTCTTAGATTCACAGTCCAATCTCACTTCTCACTCCTCCAATTTCATCAGACAATTCTTATACTGTGCACAGAATTTAACATTTATGAATCTTCACCAGACTTTGGTGCTTGAAAGGTAGATGGTAGTGATGTAATGATGTAATGCATTATGCTGACTGCTTGCTATTGGTTATACTGTAGATTGACTCCACCCTTCTGGTGTAACAGATGGTGCAACTTATCCCAGTGGTCAGTAGAGGTGGCTTCTTCTGTTAAAAGCCTGTAGTATGATACAAGACTGGTCCTTGCTTATGGCATATTACTCAGGAAGGTTCTTGTTGAGAAATTTGTTGCTCGTTGGACACAAACTGATTCCTTCCGATCAGCCACTTCAGTGTCTTGCCGAAGAAACTTGCCCCGTCAGGGTTTTCCAAATGATAACCTCTTCTTCTGCAGGTTACCATTTCTTTCCTTTTCTTTCCCTTATTTCAGGTGAAACACTCTAGCCAACTATTTCCTCTTGTATGGACCACAGAGTTTTTCAACAGGATGAACTCAGAACTCACAACCTGTCTTCAAAGTGCAGTTTCAACAAGGTGCCAGCTTGCATTACTGCAGAAACCAGTCCTCTCTCCCTCTCTCTCTCCTCACAAAACCGCATGATCTTCTTAGAACAGCGAACTGCAACCAGACAGATTGTGGAACTGGACCAAACTTCTGACTCTGTTCATCTGTTGCTTTCAAAACAATAATCCATTACTTCACAGCATGTCCAATTAATACCTATTTGTAAGTCTCTATAGGCATTCTTCAAAGTTTTTGGATCTGTTTTGTGAAGTTTTTGTTTATTTGTAACCTACACTACCCCCGCAACCCATCTCCTTCAAAAACATATCTATATACAATATAATATATAATCCGTCACCCCGGTTACTGCATCAGCCAATCCTGTCAAGTTTCTGTAATTGCTACAACATCATAGTTCTGATCCATACTCCAAGTTCATCCCTTTTATTCCTAATACTCCTAGCATTGAAATAAACACATTTCAATCCCTCTAACTGGCTACATTCATGTTTTGTCCCCTACCCTTTCCTTCCTCACAAACTCAGAACCATAAGGCAACATGCTTTTGACCTTCTGCACTAATCTCTGCACTTACATTCTGATTGTCAACTCCCTGCCAAACTAGTTTAAACCCTCCCCAACAGCTCTAGCAAACCTACCCACCAGGATATTGGTCCATTTCCAGTTCAGGTGAAACCTGTCTTTTTTGTGCAGGTCAGATCTTCTCCAGAAGAGATCCTAATGATCCATGAATCTGAACTCCTGCCCCCTGCACCAACTCTTCAGCCACATCTGCCATAACTTCCTATTCTTACCCTCTCTGGTGCATGGCACAGGCAGCAATCCTGAGATTACCACCCTTGAGGTCATGCTTTTTAGTTTCCTAACTCCATATATTCCCTCTTCAGGACCTCATCCCTTCTCCTATCTATGTCATTAGTCCCTATGTGGACCACAACATCTGGCTGCTCATACTCCCCCTCCAGATTGCTGTGAATATGATCAGAGACATCTGTGACCCTGGCACATGGGAGGCAACATACCAGCTAGTGCCTCAATCTCATTCACAAAGCCTCATCTTTTCTCCTAACCAACGGGTCCCCAATTACTATAGCTTTCCTCTTCTCCCTCGTGACACAAGACGTGACCACCATGGCTTGTCCCTCGTAGATCACCCCCCCCCAACAGTATCCAAAACAGTATACTTGTTGAGGGGAATGGCCACAGGGATACTCTGCACTGTCTGCCTATTCCCTTTCCCTCTCCTCACAGTCACCCAGTTACCTGTCCCCTGACATTTAGCGGGTGACTGTCTCCCTGAAGCTCCTCTCTATCACTAGAATGATCTAGAGTTCCTCCAATTCCCTATCTCAGCTGGATGCACCTCTTGCAGTCATCAGGGACAATTGTGCTGTCCCAGATTTCCCATATCCTGCAATCAGAGCATTCTACTGCCCCATCTGCTGTCTCCATTAACTCTTCCTAATTTAAATTCTAAGATCTTACCTTACTGGAATCAATCTCGACCTCAGCTTCTGCTTGCAGAATCCTCATGAGCCAAAGCTAAGTCCCACTCCTACCCTGAGCCACTCATATACTGACCTCTTTAGCTACCCCTCTTTTCATTTGTCACTGCCCCTTATCCTAATTACTCCTCCCACCATTCACCATTCTGCTTAACCCATAACTTGCCCTCCAAATACTTTTTAAAGGCACTCACCTCAAGCTGGCTCCCAACACTCCCAGCTCTCTCGAATCTTACATTCCTCTTTCAGTAATGGTCCCGAGAAGTCTGAATCTTCAATATAATGTGAAAACTGCAACTGGAGATGATCAGGCTGGATTGCTGTACAGTAGGACCTTGTGGAAAACAGCTGAATGGCTGTTTCCCTGCACAACCCAGGTCTACAACAGCAGATTTCCCTCTCTACCTTGGATGATACATTTAATTATTTGTTCTTTTGTCAGATTTAATAGAGACATTTGCTATGCAATCAAATGAGAACTTCCTGGTTTGCCCACTTTGCAGAAAATGTATTGGTTCATACATTTCTTTGAACCTTTTAAAGTAATTTTATCTAAGATGTGTGAGGTCTTTGGAATTTTATAAGCTAACTGATTAACTGAAGAATTTGTACATATTCAAGGAGAAGATGTTTCAAAAACAAGTGCATTTGGTAAATTCACGTTTTCCTTTTGTGACTTGTAATCAGATAATTGCATAGTACATTGTGAATGTGCCTAATGGCATTAGTTGTGCTGCAATGTAGCATGAAATATGTCTTAATTATGCCAATTACCAAATCTGTTTTACAGTCTTATAGTTAATAAACTTATAATTTACATATCATTTACATGAACATACAAAAGCATTTGATGAGCTAAAGGGAATGGTGTGCAAGTATAATGCAATTGGTATCACAATAAGACACAAAGTAATTTAATTACGAAGATCAGAGGAAGTTACAAGGAAATGTTGGTTAAAATGCTGGAATGAGGGAAGATGGCAAGATGAATTCAATGTTATTAGGATTTTCAGATTAAGAAACAATACAATAGATTTTTTTAAAATAGTGACAGACCTGTGACAGAGTACAAAGTAGACTGTTTCCAATGTTTAAGTCGTCTTGGACAAGGTGTCCTACCCAGAATATGAAAGGCGAAAGATTTGGCTCTCTTTTCTAGGCATTGTTTTATTCATGAGTTAATTGCCAAGCATTTTCCCCAAGAAAACACTTTGTCAATGTTAGCATCTGTTCTTTTGACAAGCAATAATTGCTGTCCTTAAAGAATACTCATCCTTAGTTTAAGAGAAGACTATCTTAAGAATATTGACCAGTTGATCTAGTTTTCAATGTACTAATTATTTCCTGAAAGTAACTGGTAGGTAATAAATTAGACACAAGTCCAGTCTGTTAAGGAAATGTAATTTTAATATGATATTATGAAGTTATGGACATATGAGCAAGATAAACTGTAAAAGATCTAGAACACGGATGATAAGAATCCAATTTCCAGAGGTTCCTCAGGGCAGTGTCCTATGTACAGTACAACCATCTTCAATTGCTTCATCAATGACCTCCTATCCATCAGTTAGCATGAGGCTATTACAGCACCGGTGACCCAGGTTTGAATCTGGCGATAAGGAATTTGTATGTTCTCCCCGTGTCTGCATGGTTTCCTCCCACCCTCCAAAATGGATGGGGTTGTTGATTAATTTGGGTGTAATTGGGTGGCATGGGTTTAAATGGCTGGAATTGGCTTCCACTGTGCTGTAAATAAATATTAAAAAATAAAGTTAGGTCTGTTTGTTAATTATTCTTTGATTTCAGATTGTTCAATTCCATTTAGTTTTACCACATGCAGTAAAAACAAACTGACAACGATGAGTAGGCTGATAAAGGCAAAAAATAAGCACTCTCTGCATGTGCCTGGTGCAATGGCAGCACAGTGGCATGGGTAAAAGAGTTGCTGTTTTATGGCATTATTGGTCCTGATTCAATTGGGTTCAATCCTGACTGTGGAGATGATAAATTCTTTTATGTAAATAAAAGACATGCAGTAGTCTTCTACCACTGCCTCAAGAAAGCACCTTCACCACCTAGGCCATGCCCTTTTCTCACTGCTACCATCAGGAAAGAGGTACAGGAAACTGAAGACAAACATCCAACTTTGCAAAAACAGCTTCTTCCCCTCCACCATCAGATTTCTGAACAGACCATAAACCTATAGATATTACCTCATTTTTTTTCTCTTTTTTGAGTGAAAAACTTCACGTACAATTGTTGCAGTTGCTTACTGACCTGGACCTGGCTCCAAGAGTTTTTGTTTGGAGTGATGTGCATGGGAAGTGGTGTGCATGCACAAGCTGGCCACCCTTGGTAACGCACAGCTGGCTGCCCTTGGGAACACGCAGGCGTGGTCCGACGAGGAGTGGCGATGACGCACTTGTGAATAAGCTGATGGTCGGCAAGATGAGTGGTGCTAGGTTTGTGCTGGGGGGAGAAAAAGGGGATCATTAAAAATGGTTGGAAGAATTAAAGCCCCTTTTACACAGAGCTGTAAAGCCGGGTTTTATCCATCTTTCAAGCTGTGTTAAAAAAAAAATTGAAGGTGGATTGGGTGCTCCAGACTTACCCATCTTTGATCCTCCAAGGGGTGCAGTCTCACCGATGGAGCATATTTGACTCATGGAGCTGGCTTTTTTTTTGATTCTGTGCTGGGGGGAGAAAAAGGGGATCATTAAAAATGGTTGGAAGAATTAAAGCCCCTTTTACACAGAGCTGTAAAGCCGGGTTTTATCCATCTTTCAAGCTGTGTTAAAAAAAAATTGAAGGTGGATTGGGTGCTCCAGACTTACCCATCTTTGATCCTCCAAGGGGTGCAGTCTCACCGATGGAGCATATTTGACTCATGGAGCTGGCTTTTTTTTTGATTCTGTGTGAACACGCAAGCTGGCTTCCTTAGACAGTTCATGTCTACGGGTATACTGCAGCTTTGCAATATAAAAGGAAGGTAGATGTCCATTTTATGGATGTTAAAACTAGTGAGTGCTTTATTTTTGGATATAATATTTAAATTACACTCCTATGCAATATAATAGAGCTATTTATTGATCTTTGTTTTTGATTGGTGTGCATTGAAGACATGAATTTAATCACACATTTCGCAACCCACATATACGTGAAAATGTCTTTCCAAAAATGGAAACAAGCAGTTTATACCTTAAACATGAGGGTATCAAATAAGATGTGAAAGTCACAAATGTGGACTTTTTTTATGCTTCTGAATTCTCCGTAGCAGCACAATGTTTTAAATTTGTGACATTCAGAACCTGACAAGAACTTCAAATCAAACTTTTTGTGACTTCGCATGAAATAATTTTTTTTGTTATTTATGTTTCATACTGTGCCAAAACATATTAATTTGGTTTCTTTGAGAAATCTGTGCCTCAAGTCAAACACAAGTAGGTGACACATGCATATGCAAAATGTGCATGACCAGGCCTTTCCAATAATTCTGGGATAGCAGCCTACAGCTATCAAATTTGCTGAGTCATTAATAGGAGTGATGTCAATGAGAACCCCATGAAATCAAATCCAGATCTCCAACTGTTGGAAAAATGTTGGAGGTATGTTAAACAGAAAATGGTATTTAATTGATTTTGTATCAATCTTTATTAGAGACCTTATTTCCTGTTGCAAAAATCTTAGTGGCCAATTGAGCTGCTGAATGCTATTTTAAAATATTTTGAGCTATTTAGTTGCTTTGTACAAATTTTGGTAATTAATTGAGTGCACAATCCAATTTTTCTTTTGTTACTATGATATGGCAAGAATTTTTCTGTTGTGCTTTGCTGGACATTAAATGTATCGGTATCTCTTTGATTTAAAAATGTGCTCGTTTCAACTATAAGCTTCTAGATTTTTAACTAAATTCTAATTTTGTCTCTGTGTCAGCTAAAAACATACTGAACCCAATTACAATCAGTATAAGTTTTTTTTACTGTTGAAGATTGTTGGTTACTTTTAACCACGTCTTACAGTTAATAATAGAATATCTCAATATCCCACTGACACCACTGAAGGAGTTCCTCAGAACAGTATTGTGACAGATTATAGATAGGTTTTGGGGAGATAAATTGGGGCAGGTTTTTTAGTGTAGGTCGCATACAAACAATTTAAAACAGATCTTATTTAAAGTACTGGAGTTCTGCTTATGCTGGACATTCTGGTTCCAAGAGCCTTTCCAAAAGCTTTGGAGAGTGCCCAAGAGATTTCACTAATGGACTGTTGTTTACAAAAAGGCAACAGATGAAAAAACTCGGAGCCGCAGGCTGTCTGGAGTGGAACTTGCTGTTCTAAGAGGGTCATGTGGTTTTGCAAGCAGAGAGAGTAAAACAGGGCTTTTTCTCTGTGAGAGAGAGAGAGAGTGTTGAATCTGGATTTCATTGCTGTGGGTGCCCTTATTAGGTATATTTAAGACAGAGGTAGATAGGTTCTTGATTAGGAAGAGAATCAAGAGTGGGGCTGAAAAGGATAGTAAATCATCCATGGTGGAATGGAGGAGCACACTTGATGGGCTGAATGACTAAATTTGCACTTGTTTTATACAACTTTAACATGACTTAGCAACTCCTGTACTCAGTACTTTAATTTATAAAGGCCAATGTGCCAAAAGCTCTCTTTACGACTCAATCTACCTGTTACATCATGTAACATAGACTCGGTCCTTACCTGTTGTGGTTGCGGGCATTGGTGGTGTCGCTAAGGTCCGTAGGCTTTGTCTTCCCAAAGTGTAGCACTTCGTGCCTGTCCATATTAAATTCCATCTGCCATTTTGCAGATCATTTTCACAGCTAGTCCAGATCCCACTGCAAGCTTTGAAAGCCTTTCCTACTGTCAACTATCCAACTAATTTTAGAGTCATTTGCAAATTTGCTTATCCAATTTACCAAATTATCATCAAGATCGTTGATATAAATGACAAACAACAAAGGACTCAGGATTGATCACAAGTCACAGGCCTCCAGTCAGAAGGCAACCATATTGCTTGAATGTTGGAGCTGAATGCATCGAGACAAATCTTACTAGATCTCTGACTTGTAAATCGCAAGGTATTATTTGAGGATGGACGTAGATGGGTCGTGCTCGTTGGATTCATAAATAAAGTGAAAATATCTGCTTCCATAACCCTCTCAAGCAGTAAAATTCCAGGTTCTAACCACACACAGTGAAAAAATTCTTAACATCTTACCCCTTATCATGAACCTATGGCCTCTAGTGTTGAATTCGTTGTAATTCGGATTGAAAGATGACAGGCAACTAGGGATCTGGTGGAAGAATGAAAGAATGTGGCAACTAAATTTGAGCCCAAAGGAGGTAGTTTCACTGGTAATCTCTTCAGAGAGTGGGTTTGTGGGATGAGCCATGTTGTTGCTGAATAGCAAGAAGACAAGGATTAGGGTAAGTGCAATTGAGTACTATCTGTAAAATAAATCAGAATAAATGTTATAATCCTTCTTCTCTCCACTGGGATAGGAAAAGTAGAATAACATGGGACAGGGATGTGCTCCAGCCGTTCTCAGCCTTTTTTTGGCTATGGCCCACTTAGGACATTGCTAAATTTTTGGGCCCCCTTTGCTGAGAAGCAGTTGTTTATTGTTTGTTCTGTACTTTTTTCCTAATGACTCCATAAAAAGATATAAAAATGGTATGACTTCAGTCGGAGGCCATCCTTAACTGTGCTGTCCCTCCCCACCACCACCCCTGTTGAGAATGGCTGGATTAAATGTATAACAACATAAGGAAGTGACTGGAGAGAGAACGAGCATATACTGGTGAAAGTATAGTCCAACTGATAAATGTGGCAGTGAGATAGATGGATTATTGAGTCGGTACTGAATGTGTTCAGACTGTGACAGAGAGAGCGTGTAAGTTCATGCCATAACAACTAAAGGGTTAATTATACCAAGAATGATTTACTGGGAGAAATAAACTTTCATGAAAGTTTTGGTGAAGCACGTATTCAATTAAACAAATCTGATGTTTGTAAATGCTAATCATTAACTTATACATTTTTTTCTCAATTGGTTTGCATTTTTGAAACATTTTCTTTTACTTCTGAAGTTGAATTAGCAGATAAAAAGTTAAAAAAAATACAATTTCTGGCATCCAATTTAGGTTTAGTTGAAATGCAAGTCTGGAAATCTCTGATATGTTTAGTCTGTGCAGCTGTACTTGCTTGGTTAAGTGAGTGTTTCTGGGCACAGAACAGGTCAGTGTTGTGTCAAGCCCAGTAATGGAAATGGGAGTTGGTGGAGGACGGGAGATCCGGGAATAGTATATGCAGGGGTTTATGGGTGTCTGTATTGGAACCAATGGGACTTTTTAGTTTATTTCTTGCAGCCTGAAGAAAGTGGAGTGAGGAATGAATCGAGTACTTAGCTCCTTGGATTGCAATAGTAATGTTAGCTTCTATCGAACCCATTGTTTTCATGTCTTCAATTAATTAAGCTTAGGTAACCAATGCTGAGAATTTATGGTAGCTTGAACACTTGCCACTGGTTAAGGGTTATTCCAGCCTTCATGACTACTTTTAACCTTGGATGGTGTGGATGAAAATAATATTTTTTTCTGAGAAATGAATCAGAATTTATTGTCATGAACAAGTCATGAAATTCAATATTTTGTGGCAGCGTCACAGGGTAAACATTCATATAATCACTTTTACTACAATAAATTAAAAAAACCAAAATAGTGCATGAAAAGTATGGGCCATGTCTTTGGTACATTGATCATTCAGGAGTCTGGTGGCAGCGGGGAAGAAGCTGTCCTTGTGCCGCTGAGTTCTTGTCTTTAGGCTCCTGTACCTTTATCTCGATGATAGCAGAGTGAAGAGGGCATGGCCTGGGAGTTGTGGGGGTCTTTGAGGATAGAGGCTGCTTTATTAAGATACCACCTCTTGTAGATGTCCTCGATGGAGTGAAGGATGGTTCTTGTAATGTTACAGGCCGAGTTAATAGCCCTCTGGAGTTTTTTTCTTTTCCTGAGAGTTGGTTCCTCCATACTAGTCAGTGATTCAACCAGCCAGAATGCTGTCCACAGTACACCTGTAGACGTTTTTGAAACCCTTCAGTGACATACCGAATCTCCTCAAGCACCTGACAAAGTATAGCCGCTGGTGAGCCTTCTTCGAGATTGCATTGACATAGAGGCTCCAGGTCAGATCCTCTGCAATGTTGACACCCAGGAATTTGAAGTTCTTGACCCTTTCCACTACTGAGCCCTCGATGAGGACTGGGTTGTGTTCCCCTGACTTCCTCCTGAAGTCCACAATCATCTCCTTGGTTTTGCTAATGTTGAGTACAAGGTTGTTGATGTGACACCACTCAAAGAGCTGATCTATCTCCCTCTTGTACCCTTCCTCATTGCCTTTTGTCAGTCTGCCGACAACTTGGTGTCATTGGCAAACTTGTAGAAGGCACTTAGTCATGGGTGTATAATGACTAGAGCAATGGGCTAAGCATATATCCTTGAGGTGCGCTTGTGTTGATAATAATTGTGGAGGAGATGTTGTTTCCAATTCGTACTGACTGTGGTCTTCCGATGAGGAAGTCAAGGATCCAGTTGCAGAGGGGAGTTCAGAGGCCCAGAGTTTGTAGCTTCTTAACCAGCATTGAGGAAATAATGGTGTTGAAGTTTGAGCTGTAGTCGATGAAGAGCTGCCGTATGTACGAGTTGCTGTTTTTGAGTGATCCAGAGCTGAGATGAGAGCCAGTGATATTGCGTCTGCTGTGGAGCGATTGTAACATAGGCAAATTGCAGTGGGCCTAGACCTTGGCTTAGGTATGTGTTAAATTTGGCCACGACCAGCCTCTCGAAGCATTTCATCACAGTAGAAGTTAGTGCTACTGGCTGATAGTTGTTGGGGAAACTCACACTACTCTTCTTGGGCACTAGGATGATTGACACCATTTTGAAACAGTTGGGAACCTCTGACTGCAGCAATGAGAGGTTGAAAATGTCCATGAACACTCCAGCTAGTTAGTTGACGCAGATTTTCAGTACCCTGCTAGGTACGCTGTCAAGGCCTGATGCCTTGCGAGGGTTCACCCTCCTGAATGATGTTCTGACATCATCCCTAGCGAAAGATATCCCAGGGTCCTCAGACTTTGGATTCTAGTAGGCATTGTTTGGTTCTCCTTCTCAAAGCAGGTATAGAAAGTAGTCAGCTCGTAGGGTAATGAAGCATCACAACCATCTATGAATTCACTCTGGCTTTGTAGGCTGTAATGGTCTGCACTCCCTGCCATAGCTGGTTTCTGTCTCTAGCTTCTTCCAGAATTTCCACTTGGCTTCAGAGATGGCCTTGTGTAGGCCTTACCTGGACTTGTAGAGATTTAGATTCCTGGCCTTAAAGACCCTTGATCTTGCCCTCAGCAGATTGCGAATCCTCTGATTCATCTAAGGCTTCTGGTTGGGAAACACCCGGTATGTTTGTGTGGGCACACACCTTTAAAAAGTTTTGATTGAAGTTTTTCAATAACAAGAACATTGTACATTTTCTGTAAGACTTGTGTAATATATTCCTATTGAAGACTGTAACTCTTAACAGGATGCAACAATGTAAATCTGTCTTTTTCTTGTGTAAATTAAGAATTAGATTTGTCACAGACTAGGAAGAAAGAACAAATATGGTATTTATGGTGTGTTTGAAAAATTTAAATCAAAATTCAATCCCCGACAGTTGTAAATTATACAGCTCAAATATTAGAGGTGGGAGGGTGGATGGGACATGTATGTGTTGCCAAATGATAAAAGAATAAATGCAGTCATTGTGCTGAGACATTTGTTTTACAATAAACATGAATTCTTATGCTTTGTTTTTATTTGTTTATATAACATTTTATGCCAAAACATATTTTCTCTAAATTGTTGTACCTTTTAAGAGTTTAAAACCAGATCACAGCTGGGGGTTGTCAAGTTTGTGCAAAGTTGAATCTGTATACTTGGAGTTTAGAAGAACGAGTGATGACCTCAGTCAAACATGCAAGATCCAAAGGGAATTTGACAAGATTCGACACTTCAATGAGTGGGAGAGTCATAAACAAAGGAAAATGGCTGAAACATAATTTAAAACTGGAATATATAAAAATTTCTTCTCTGAGGATCATAAAGTTTTGGAAGTCTCTACCTCTGAAAGTGGTGGAGGAGCCATCATTAGAAATACTGAAGGTGGAACTAGATAAATTTTTGAAAGATTGAGAAATGGAGGCATTGCCAGAGGAGAGGCATTAAATGTCTATGTTGAAAAGGTGCAGAAAAAGTAACTGCTGCAGCTATAAAGGAGGAGCAGAAAAGATGTGGTTCTGTAAATCTTACGGTCAATCAGTTTACCTATCCCAGCTGCACCATTTCATCAGATGCAAGGATCGACAATGAGATAGACAACAGACTCGCCAAGGCAAAGAGCGCCTTTGGAAGACTACACAAAAGAGTCTGGAAAAACAACCAACTGAAAAACCTCACAAAGATAAGCGTATACAGAGCCGTTGTCATACCCACACTCCTGTTCGGCTCCGAATCATGGGTCCTCTACCGGCATCACCTACGGCTCCTAGAACGCTTCCACCAGCTTTGTCTCCGCTCCATCCTCAACATCCATTGGAGCGCTTTCATCCCTAACGTCGAAGTACTCGAGATGGCAGAGGTCGACAGCATCGAGTCCACGCTGCTGAAGATCCAGCTGCGCTGGGTGGGTCACGTCTCCAGAATGGAGGACCATCGCCTTCCCAAGATCGTGTTATATGGCGAGCTCTCCACTGGCCACCGTGGCAGAGGTGCACCAAAGAAAAGGTACAAGGACTGCCTAAAGAAATCTCTTGGTGCCTGCCACATTGACCACCGCCAGTGGGCTGATCTCGCCTCCAACCTTGCATCTTGGCGCCTCACGGTTCGGCGGGCAGCAACCTCCTTGGAAGAAGACCGCAGAGCCCACCTCACTGACAAAAGAGGAAAAACCCAACACCCAACCCCAACCAACCAATTTTCCCCTGCAGCCGCTGCAACCGTGTCTGCCTGTCCCGCATCGGACTTGTCAGCCACAAACGAGCCTGCAGCTGACGTGGTCTTTTACCCCCCTCAATAAATCTTCGTCCGCGAAGCCAAGCCAAAGAAAAAACATTTCCTCTTCCATGTCCCTAAAAATTCCATGTCCCTAAAAATATTGGAACATCGAGCAGTTCAGGCTCTTTGGATCACAATATTCTGCTGACCTCTGCTGTATATCAATCATCTCTTCCCTCCCTCACATCCCATAATCTTCCATTTTTCTTACATCTATGTGCCTATCTAGAAGTCTTTTACATCTAGAAGTCTCTTTTGTATCAGTCTCTACCACCACTCCTGACAGTTCCATACACCCACCACTCTATTAAAAAAATCTACCTTTGACATCTTTGCTAAACTTTTTTCCACCACCTTAAACAAATGTCCTCTGGTTTTAGCCATTGCTGCCATGGAAATAACGGATGGCAGTCTACTCTTTCTTTGCCTCTCATGCACCTCTATTAAGTTGCCTCTCATCTGTTACTCCAAATAGAAAAGCCCTAGCTTGCTCAACCTTTCTACATAAGTTATTCTCTAATCCAGACGGCATCTTTGTAAATCTTCCAAAGATCCATAGGAACTGCATAAACTTTTATATTTTTAGACATCATTAAATTTTAATCAAATTTTAGGATGACTGCATGAGAAAGTGTATTCTTTCCAAAATGCCATCAGCTTTTATATGCATCAGTTAGCAGACTCTTGCCAACATATGAACGTCAAATTTAGTGAAAGAATTTTGTTTCACTTTTCCATTGGCAGTCTTTTCAGGGACTTTTGTGCCTTTGCAATGTTAGGTTATATCCAGATTTGTCGTAGTTTCAAAACTCTATTTCTAATTTTTGTGCATTATCTCGATTCACTTTGTAACATACTTCAGAATTCTACAGCATGGAAACAGGCCCTTCAACCCATCTTATCCATATTGACCTAGCTAGTCCCATTTACCTTTCCTCTCCATGTACCCATCTAATTTTCCCCACTTCTACCACTTCCTCTGACACCTTCTTCCATCTACCCACTACCCTCGATCTGATGGTTGCCCTCCTGTTCCTTTTAAATATTTTCCCTCTCACCTTAAATCTATGTCCTCTCGTACTCATGTACTCTGGGGAATAAGGCTATGACTATTTGCATTTATCTGTGCTTTTTATGATTTTATAAACCAATATAAATCACACCCTCCCCTTAGCCCCCTATGCTCCAGGGAGACTAACTTATCTGACCTCGCCTTACATTTCAAACCTACCAGTCCCAGAAAGATTCTCGAGAGTATTTTCTGCATCCTTTCCTGCATAACAATATCTTTCCAATAGCTGGGTGTCCAAAACTGTGCACAATACTTCAAATATGGTCTCACCAACATCTTGTACAGTTGTAACTTCACAAGATAAAGGAAAAAAAAAATGGTAGGCCATTTGGCCCATCAAGTCTGCTCCTCAACTCAACCATGAGCTAAAACTGTTCTCTCATCGAGTTCCAAATTCCAGCCTTTTCCCCAAATACCTTGGAACCCTGACTAATTAGATACTTATCAATCTTCTCCTTAAACTCCTCCAATGATCAGGCCTCCACACCTGTATGTGGCAATGAATTCCACGACCCTTTGGCTAAAGAAATTTCTCCTCATCTCTGTTTTAAATGGATACCTTCTAATTCTAAGACTGTGCCCTCTTGTCCTAGACTCACCCACCAAGGGAAATTTCTTATTCACATCTACTGTGTCTAATCCTTTCAACATTTGAAGTGTTTCTATGAGATCCCCTCTCATTCTTCTATATTCCAATGGATACAGTCCAAGAGCCAATAAACGTTCCTCATATGTTTGCCCTTGCATTCCAGGAATCATCCTTGTAAATCATCTCTGTACTCTCTCCAACATCATTACATCCCTTCTCAGATAAGGTGTCCGAAACTGCACACACCAATGCCCCTCATCAACACCTCTTTATTCTTATACACTATTCCTCTTGAAATGAATGCCAACATAGCATTCACTTTCTTCCTGCTGATCCAACCTGGTGGTTAATCTTTAGGTTATCCTGCATGAGGACCACTAAGTCCCTTTGGACTTCCAAATTTTGAATTTTCTCTTCTTCCAAATAATAATCTGCCTGTTTATTTCCTCTTCCAAAATGTACAGCTGTACATTTCTCAACATTGTATCTCATTTGCCATTTCTTTGCCCACTATCCTAAGTTGTCCAAGTCTCTCTGCAACCTCTTGGTTTCTTCAACTCTTCCTATTCCACCACCTATCTTGGTGACATCTGCAAACTTAGCCACAAAATCATTTAATCCATAATCTAAATCATCAATATATTTTGTATAAAGATGTGGCCCCAACACCGACACTGACACCTGCAGAACCCCACTAGGAACCAACAACCAACCAGAACACCACCTTTTGCTTTCTGCCTAACAGCCAATGCTCCACCCAATCTAATATTTTTCCTGTAATTCCATGGGCTCTCATTAAGCAGTCTCTTATGCAGCATCTTATTGAAGTCCTTTTGAAAATCCAAAAGCAAAACATCCATATTCACTCTCTTGCCCATCCTACTAGAGATTTCTTCAAAATATTTCAATAGGTTGGTCAGGCAGGATCTTTCCTCATGAAACCATGCTGGCTTGGACTTATCAGATCCTGCACCTCAAGGTATTTCATAACCTGGTCCTGAAGGATTGTCTCCAATAATTTTCCAACTACCCACATCAGACTAATTTGATATCCTTGCTCCTGTACTCAGTGTACTGATGAAGACAAGTGTGCCAAATGTCTGTGTGCAAGCATTGTCACTTTTATGTAACTTTCATGTCTTTCTTCCACAAAACATCCTAGGGCCCTACTATTCACTTTTTAAGTCCTACCTAGCTTAATCTACCAAAGTGCAACACCATGCACATGTCCAAAGTAAATTCTACCTCTTATTTCTTGATCCATTTTCCCAGTTCATCTGTCATTGGTGTCATTCACCAACTAACTAACCATGTTAACGACATTGTCATCCAAGTTGTTAACACCAATAGAACTACCATCAGTCTTTGCAGCACACCACATCACAGGGATTCAAGGGTTATGGGGGAAGGTAGGGGAGAGAGACTTATGATTGATTGCCAGACTTGATGAGCCAAATGGCCTACTTCTGCTCCTATATCATGATTTTTCAGCCTCCAACCATTCCCCCCCCCCTCCCCCACTATCATTTTCTCTCTCCTAACATCAGGCTAATTCTGTATCCAATTAACCAGCTCACACTAGATCCATCCAATCTGACCTTCCAGAGCTGCCTATCGTGCGGGACCTTGTCAAGGACCTTGCTAAAAATCATTCAAAACAACATGTGCCATCCTGCCCTCAACAATTTCTTGTCACCTGTTCAAAAAACTCAATCAACTTTGTGAGTCATGTTCCCTTGCACATAAGCATTGTGTCTAACCCTAATCAGTCCTTGCCTTTCCAAATTAAGTAGATCTTCCAATAACTTATCTGTGATAGAAGTTAAGCTCACCAGTTCCCTGGCTTTGCTTTTTTTTTAATTAAAAGGCACAACATTACCCATCCTCCAGAATTCTGGTTTCTATCCTGTTGTTTCCTAGCTTCCCTTACATCCTATGCGATTAAGGCTGAAGGATTTAATAACCTTAATTTGTTTTAAAATCTCCAGCACCTCCTTCTGGAACCTGGACTCTTTTCAAGACGTTGCTATTTTTTTCAGTTCCTTTGCCTCCATGGTAAACGCTGATGAGAAATACTCATTAAAGATCTCACCCATCATACTTGAAGACTTGACTGGACAACCAAGGGGCATAACAATAATGTGGAATGTTAACAGTGGAGATCACTGATTCCCTGTCCATATCAAGTGCTACTATTGATATAAATGCTAAATTTAGCCTATTCAGAATAGAGTGTGGGCTTCTTAAAATGATTGTTCTGTTAGATAACACATCCAAAATAGATTGATTAAGAGTTTATATTGTTACTGCCTACGGAATACTTGGAGAAAATTACTGCTATGATTGCTTATCCGAATTGTTTTACTGTAGAGAAATGAATTTTACATGAAGTTGTCAGAACATGTTCTCTGCTGAGCATAAAGGAGTTTTACTCTGCCACTTTCTTATACTTATGCTTTCATGTTAACTAAGATGTCACTACTTCACTGGAAGATGTGTAGCCAATTGAAAATACGATAGGTGACAGTCTATTTTTTTAAAAATAATCGCTAATTTGGAATATGCTGTCACGGGCAAGACCAACATTTATTGCCCATAAAGGATGTGATGTTCCACTGCTGCAGTCGTTTTGTTAAAGGTACTTTCAAAGTGATGTTGAGTACACAGCTTCAGTATTCATCAGGGAAAAGGACCTTGGCAATTGTGAGGTTGACTTAAAGTGGAAACATTTGAGCATGTTGACAGCAAAAAAGAGGATGTGTTGGAGTTTTTCAAAAACATGAAGTTAGATAACCATAGAACAATTTACAGTACGGAAACAGGCCATATCGGTCCTCCTAGTCTGCACCGATCTACGTGAAACTCTACTAGTTCCACCTATCCACTCCCTTGCCCAATGACATAATTGACTCTGCCGCAACTATTTGTTCCGGAAGGTCATTCCACTCAGCCACCACTCTCTGAGTGAAGAAGCTTCCTCTTATATTACTCCTAAAGTTTTGCCCCCTAACCCTTAGCTTGTGACCCCTTGTTCCAATCTCACCTACCCTCAGGGGAAAGAGCCTATTCACATCTACTCTAGCTATTCCCTTCATAATTTTAAATACCTCTATCAAATCCCCTCTCAACCTTCTACGCTCCAAAGAATAAAGTCCTGGTCTACTCAATCTTTCTCTGTATTCAAGATACTGCAATCCAGGCAACATTTTTGTAAACCTTCTTTGCACCCTCTCAACCTTATTTATATCCTTCCTATAATTTGGAGACCAGAACTGCACACAATACTCCAAACCTGGCCTCAACAATGCCTTAAATAGTCTCAACATCACTCCCCAGTTCCTATACTCTATGCTATGATTTATAAAGGCCAGCATACCAAAAGCCTCTTCACCACCCTACCTACATGGGAATCCACCTTCAAGGAACACTGAACTGTTATTCCAAGATCCTTCTGTACCTCTGCATTCCTCAATGCCTTCCCCTTCACTGCATATGACCGATTTTGGTAATTCCTCCCAAAATGAAGCACCTCACACTTATCTACATTAAACTCCATCTTTCACCTTTCAGCCCACCATTCCAAACAGTCCAAATTCTTATGTAGTCCATGAAAACCCTCCACACTATCCACAACTCCCCCTATTTTGGTATAGTCCGCATATTTACTCACCCAATTTACCACCCCATCATCCAAATCATTAATATAAATGATGAACAACAAATGTCCTAATACTGATCCCTGAGGCACACCACTCGTCACTGGCCTCCATCCTGACAGACAGTTGTCCACCATGATTCTCTGGTGCCTATCTTTCAGCCACCGCTGAACCCATCTGACTATCTCTATATCAATCCCTAGAGACTGAACCTTCCTCACTAACCTTTATTGTGGAACCTTATCGAAAGCCTTACTAAAATCCAAATGGACCGCATTAACTGTTCTACCTTCATCAACCTTTCTGGTCACCTCTAAAGGTTCTTTCTAAGTCGGCAGGACTAGTCAAGATTTACCCAAGGTAACTGTGGGAAGCGAGGGAAGTGATTGCTGAACCACTGGGAACAGGAAAAGTTCCAAAGGACTAGAGGGTTATAAATATTATTCCTCTGTTCAAGAAAGGGAGTACAAATAACCCAGGAAATTATAGATCAGTGAGTCTTACTTTAATGGTGGGCAGACTATAGGAGAAGATCCTGAAAGATAGGATTTACAAGAATTTAGATCGGTATAATCTGATTAGGGATAGTCAACCTGAAGGTAGAACGGTGGATATAGTGTTTATGGATTCCAGGAAGGCATTTGATAAGGTTTCTCATGTGAGGCTCATTCTGAAAGTAAGATGTTATGGAATCCAAGGAGGTCTTGCTTTGTAGATATAGAATTGGCTTGCCAGAGAAGGCAGAGGGTGGTTGTGGATGATTCGTATTCTGTATGGAGGTCAGTGACCAATGCTGTTCTGCAGGAATCTGTTCTGAGACCCCTCTCTTTGTGATATTTATAAATGTCCTGGATGAAGTGGAAGTACGAGTTAGTAAGTTTGCGGATGACACAAAGATTGGTGGTGCGTGGATAGTCTGGAGGTTTGCCAGAGGGTCATTGATAGGATGCAGAACTGGACTGAGAGGTGGCAGATGGAGTTTAACCCAGAAAATTGTGAAGTGGTTATTTTCAGTAGGTCATATATGAAGGCAGAATATTATGTTAATGGGAGGTTTCTGAGCAGTGGATGAATTGAGAGATCTTGTGGTCTGTGTCTATAGGACATGCAAAGCTGCTGCAAATTGATAGTGCTGTTAAGACAGTGTATGGTGTGATGGCCGTCATTAATTGGGGGATTGAGTTCAAGAGGTAATGAGGTTATATAAAACCGTGGTTAAACCCCACTTGGAATATTGAGTTTAGTTCTGGTCAAACCATTGCAGGAAAGATGTGGATGCTATGGAGAAGGTGCAGCGGAGATTTACGAGGATGTTTCCAAGATTGGAGAGCATGACTTATGAGGATAGAATGAGTGAACTTGGACTTTTCTTCTTGGAGCAACGGAGGACGAGGGGGTGACCTGATACAGTATATGATGAGAGACATTGATTGTGTGGAAGAAATGGTTAACACAAAGGGCATAGTTTTAAGGTACTTGGGAATAAGTACAGGGGGATGTAAGAGTTAACTTTTTCACACAGTGTGGTGAGTGCATGGAACGTGCTGCCAGAAACAGTGGTGGAGACAGGTACAATAGGATCTTTTAAGAAACTTTAATAAGTACATGGAACTGAGAAAAATGGAGGGAAATTCAAAGCAGTTGTTAGAATAGGTTATTAGGTCCACACAACACTATGAGCTGAAAGGCCTGTACTGTGCTGTAGGTTTCTATGCTCTATGACATCTGAAAACCTTACTTGTTGTAGAGGTCACAGGTTTTGGAAATGCCTTCAGGTTTGCCAGGGTAAAGTACTGCTGTATTTTGTAGATGTTACATTTTCTGAATGAATTGGAAGGAATGAATGTTTAGGGTGGTGAACGGGGGTATCAATTAAGAAGGATGGTTGGACTGACTGGTATTGAGTTTCTTGTGTGCATTGTTGGGATAAACTCATCCAGGCAAGTAGAGAATATTCCATCACACTCCTGAAGTGTTGTGTTTAGGGAGAAAAGACTTTGAGATGATAAAATATGAGTCACAATGAAGAAAGATCACAGTTCAGGACAGGGTCTTTGGACCAATATAAACCTACTCTTTGGCTTGGCTTCGCAGACGAAGATTTATGGAGGGGTAATGTCCATGTCAGCTGCAGGCTTGTTTGTGGTTGACAAGTCCAATGCGGGACAGGCAGACATGGTTGCAGCGGTTGCAAGGGAAAATTGGTTGGTTGGGGTTGGGTGTTGGGTTTTTCCTCCTTTGTCTTTTGACAGTGAGGTGGGCTCTGCGGTCTTCTTCAAAGGAGGTTGCTGCCTGCAGAACTGTGAGGCGCCAAGATGCACGGTTTGAGCTGATACAGCCCACTGGCGATGGTCAATGTGGCAGGCACCAAGAGCTTTCTTTAGGCAGTCCTTGTACCTCTTCTTTGGTGCACCTCTGTCTTGGTGGCCAGTGGAGAGCTCGCCATATAACACGATCTTGGGAAGGCAATGGTCCTCCATTCTGGAGACGTGACCTACCCAGCACAGTTTGACCTTCAGCAGTGTGGATTCGATGCTGTCGGCCTCTGCCATCTCGAGTACTTCGATGTTGGAGATGAAGTCGCTCCAATGAATGTTGAGGATGGAGCGGAGACAACGCTGGTGGAAGTGTTCTAGGAGCTGTAGGTGATGCCGGTAAAGGACCCATGATTTGGAGCTGAACAGGAGTGTGGGTATGACAACGGCTCTGTATACGCTAATCTTTGTGAGGTTTTTCAGTTGGTTGTTTTTCCAGTCTTCCAAAGGCGCTATTTGCCTTGGCAAGTCTGTTGTCTATCTCGTTGTCGATCCTTGCATCCGATGAACTGGTGCAGCCGAGATAGGTAAACTGGTTGACCGTTTTGAGTTTTGTGTGCCCGATGGAGATGTGGGGGGGCTGGTAGTCATGGTGGGGAGCTGGCTGATGGAGGACCTCAGTTTTCTTCAGGCTGACTTCCAGGCCAAACATTTTGGCAGTTTCCACAAAACAGGACGTCAAGCGCTGAAGAGCTGGCTCTGAATGGGCAACTAAAGCGGCATTGTCTGCAAAGAGTAGTTCACGGACAAGTTGCTCTTGTGTCTTGGTGTGAGCTTCCAGGCGCCTCAGATTGAAGAGACTGTCATCCGTGCAGTACCGGATGTAAACAGCGTCTTCATTGTTGAGGTCTTTCATGGCTTGTTTCAGCATCATGCTGAAGAAAATTGAAAAGAGGGTTGGTGCGAGAACGCAGGCTTGCTTCACGCCATTGTTAATGGAGAAGGGTTCAGAGAGCTCATTGCTGTATCTGACCCGACCTTGTTGGTTTTCGTGCAGTTGGATATCCATGTTGAGGAACTTTGGGGGGAATCCGAGGCGTTCTAGTATTTGCCAAAGCCCTTTCCTACTCACGGTGTCGAAGGCTTTGGTGTGGTCAACAAAGGTGATGTAGAGACCTTTGTTTTGTGTTCTCTGCACTTTTCTTGGAGCTGTCTGAGGGCAAAGACCATGTCAGTAGTTCCTCTGTTTGCGCGAAAGCTGCATTGTGATTCTGGGAGAACATTTTCGGCAACATTAGGTATTATTCTATTTAGGAGAATCCTAGCGAAGATTTTGCTTGCAATGGAGAGCAGCGTGATTCCCCTGTAGTTTGAACAGTCTGATTTCTCGCCTTTGTTTTTGTACAGGGTGATGATGATGGCATCACGAAGATCCTGAGGCAGCTTTCCTTGGTCCCAGCAGAGCTTGAAAAACTCATGCAGTTTGGCATGCAGAGTTTTGCCGCCAGCCTTCCAGACCTCTGGGGGGATTCCATCCATACCTGCTGCTTTGCCACTTTTCAATTGTTCAATTGCCTTATATGTCTCTTCCCGGGTGAAGACCTCATCCAGCTCTAGCTTGAAGGGTTGTTGAGGGAGCTGGAGCAGGGTGGATTCTTGGACTGAGCGGTTGGCACTGAAAAGAGATTGGAAGTGTTCTGACCATCGGTTGAGGATCGAGATCTTGCCGTCTGAGCTGCGCAGTGGGCTTTGGACGGGGTGAGGGGCCGTACACAGCCTTTAGAGCCTCATAAAAACCCCTGAAGTCGCCAATCAATATAACCCTTCCCTCTCTAACCTATTCTTGTAATAAGTCAAATTAAGTTTCTCGTATTCTCTTATAACCTTGGAAATGGTCTTTTGGCCCATCGAATCTTGAGAGTAGTCCTCCGTGGTTTGATTTTTTACATGCTGTTCATTCCTCCCAAGGCACACTATTGATTTTGGAGGACTTGGAGATGATAATGCTAGTGAAAGAAATAGTAGATCATTAAGAGTCTCTCCTGTGGAAATGGTAATTATTTTAGGGTGTGAATGTTTCTTGTCGCTTCACAATGCATGATTGAATGTTGCCTTGGTCATGCTGCATAAATTATTTTGTCGAGGATTTCGGAGTGGAATCAAACATTACATTGTCATCAGTGAATATCCCTACTTCTGGCCTCATTTAGGTCTAGTGCACAGCGACATTTGTGAGATGATAATGAGTTTATTGTAATACGCATAAGTACAAGGTGCATATGTCCCAAAATTCTTACTTGCTGTAGCCAAACAAGTATGCAACTGTAATAATATACATTAAATTATCACAGTATGAAAGAGATAAAATATAAATGATAGATAAATACTCACAGTTTCACTTAATGCAAGAAAAAAGTGTGATGGGTCTTTTTAGAGCAGTTTAAGGTTATGGTATTAAGGGGAGGTTCAAGAGCCTGGTAGCCATTGGATCAAAACTGTTCTTGAACGAGAGATTTTCGACTTCAGGCTACTGTACCCTCTTCCTGAAGTTAGCAGAAAGAAGGTGTTGGGGGTGGGGGGGTGGTTCCTTATAATATTGATGATATGCCAAATCTCCCCATGTCTTAGAAGGTAGGTACATCTCCCACTCATCTGCCCTGGCCCCCTTGGGCCCCAGACGCAACAAACATAAAATCCCCCTCATCCCACCTATCACCCCACCAGCTTGCGTCAGTATTTACGGCACTTACTCCAGGATCCTACCACCAGATACATTTTTCCTTCTCTTCTCCTCTCGGCCTTCCATAGGGACCACTCTCTCCGCGATTCCTTTGTGCACTCATCCCTCCCCATCTATCACACCCTGGCACCTTCCCCTGTGCCGACAGGAGGGGCAACATGCACCCACACCTCCTCCCTCACCATGGTCTGGGGCCCCAAACAGGCCTTTCAAGTGAAGCAACATTTCACTTGTTCATCTGGAGGATGCACTTCATCTGGTGCTTCCTTTGTGGCATTCTCTACATCAGAGAGACCGATTTCAGACTGGGAGATCGCTTCGCTCAGGACCTCTACTCTGTTCACAACTGCAGTGACCTCCCAGTGACCAACCTGCAGTTTCAATTCCGAGTCACACTCCTGCGCTAACATGTCTGTCCATGGCCTTGTGCAGTATCCCACCCTGACCACTTGCAGATTGGAGAACAACACCTTATTTTCTGTCTGGGCACCCTCCATCCAGATGGCATTAACATTGACTTTACTGCCTTCCACTAAACCTGCTTGCCTTTTCTTTCCCCTCCCACTTTTCCTTTCTTTCCAGTCATCCCTCCTCCCTCTTATTGCTACTGTCTCCTCCTTTCTCCACCTATCATCTCCTGCCTTTTCCACCTCCCCTCCTCCCCCCCACTCTTTTGTTCAGACGCTTGCCAGTATTTTCTCCTACTTTGATGAAGAGCTCAAGCCCGAAGTCGGTTATGTATCTTTATTTTTGCTATATAAAGGACACTGTTTCTACTGCTGAGCTTCTCCAGCTTTGTGTGTGTGTTTTTACAACCAGTGTCCACAGAATTTTGTGATTTACTTTTTTTAACCTCTGCATTTGGCTCTTTTGTTCGGAGAAGGTTTTAAGGCGATTGTAGTTTTATGGAAAGAGCTCGGGAGACCATTGAGGAGAATACTGGTAATTTGTTTATTTGGAAAAGAAAGATATGTGGCGGTGTGAGCAGTGGGAGAAACACAGCCACCACGTTGAGGGTAATTAATGATTGTTTTTATTCAAATACAGCGCGCGCCCCTTTAAGGGCATCATGAGCTCAGTCACCTAGTGCATTGTGACATCATAATCGCTGCCCCAGGGCACCCATTGGAAGGGATGGTGGAGTCAGAGGGAAACCTCTGACGACGCCATTTCCCCATGGCTGCCCCGTCACGTGGCGATACAAGCGGGGCCGGTCCGCCATGAGGATGTGCGCCGCCACACATAATGGTTTTATGGGTATTAAAGATAAAATGATGGAGGTAAAGTATAAATGAACAGTCAGTTCATATCACTTTCCTTGAATCCAACAATAAAAAAATTGAACAGAAAAAAATTATCATTTTTAAAGGCACACGTTTACAAAGACTTCATTTATTTTCTAATTTTAATGTTCCCTTTTCAAATCTGAGAAAGCTACAGTTGTTATATAACTTGTTTTTGATTAGGTATTTCTGATTCGACAGAATTTCTGTGGCAATAAAACATTTTGTTTTTTATGTAGATACAAAAGAAATATAAGATTATATTCTGTAACTTTTTAAATGGATTTTTGCCTGATACCTTGTACATAGAATGAACTCATTGTCAGGACAACTTGAACAGAATTTCCTTCGGTTGCCAACTTTATGCCATTTAATCTTTTGAATTAAAATTTATTGTTCAGAAAATCCAAAGCAAATGAAATAAGTCATTAGTTCAGAGAGCAACTTCATCTTGATGTTGTCTTGAGAGTTACTTGTGAGATCTTCGGGAGGTGCAGTTTTCCATCAGTATTTGAGAATGTATGATTTTGATCAGTAATTAACATCTGACAAAATGATAAATAGCCACAGCTTTTGAATATTCTGTTTGTTAACTGGTAATTAAGAGTAAAATGAACATTCCGCACATTTGAAATTTCATTTTTGACTAAGCTATAGACATAGTTGGAAATGGTTGAGATTTGAAATCTTCACAAGATAAAAGAACAGAAGTAGGCCAATTGGCCCATCGAGTCTGCTCCACTATTCTATCATGAGCTGATCCATCCTCCCACTCAGCGCCACTCCCTGGTCTTCTTCCCATAACTCTTGATGCCATAACGAATCAAATACCTGTTAATCTCTGCGTTAATACACCCAATGGCCTTGCTTCTTCAGTCCCCTGTGGCAACAAGTTCCACAGACTAATGCTCCTCTGGCTAAAGAAATTATTCCACGTTTCTGTTTTAAATTGACACCTCTTGTCCTTGACTTTCTCATCCTTCTGTACTCCAACAAGTACGGTCCAAGAGCTAACAAATGTTCTCATAGGATAACCCTTTCATTCCTTGTATCATTTTAGTATGTCTTCTCTGAACCCTCTCCAATGCCAGCAAATCTTTTCTCAAATAAGGCGCCCAAAACTGTATGCAGTAATCCAAGTGAGGTTTCACCAGTGCCCTTTAGGCAAGAGGGAATAAAATGTGCAATTTCTTTATACTTTTTTGGCACAAGGTATTCAAAGAACTCAGCGAGTGGTGGCAGAATGGAATGATCTTCCGAATGAGATAGTTGCAGCACGGTCCCTTCTGTCATTTCAGAGAAGGTTGGATGTGTACATGGAGGTGAGGGGGGGGGGGGGGGGGTTGGAGGGTTATTGGCAGAGAGCGGGAGGTTTGAGCTAGTGGAATTGTTCTATTGAACCAGTGCGGACTCGAAAGGCTCACATGGCCTGTTTCCGCTCCGTGAATGGTTATATGATTATATGGTTATATGAAAAGTTTCTGGAAAATAACCATATAACAATTACAACACAGAAACAGGCCATTTTTGCCTTTCTGGTCCTCACCAAAGTAAGTCCTCTCCTCTAGTTTAGTTCCTGCCCATAACCCTCCATTCCCCTCCCATCCATATACCTATCCAATTTTTCATTAAATAACCAAATTGACCCTGCCACCACTATTTCTCCCAGAAGCTCATTCCACACACCCATCAATCTCTGGATAAAGAAGTTCCCTCTCGTTATTTCTAAACTTTTGCGCCTTAACTCTTAACTCATGACCTCTTGTTTTGATCTCTCCTACTCTTAATGAAAAAAGCCTTTCCACATCAACTCTATCTATCCCTCTCATAATCTTAAATACCTCCATCAAATCCCCTCTCAAACTTCTACGCTCCCACAGGATCTGCAAATTGTGTGTAACATTTTATTGATACTTCCTGAGACCATGCTTTTGATAGCAGTCCAAAGCATTGTAATCCACCCCCTCCAAACCTTTTTATTTAGGCATATACCTGATATTTGGCACTCCTGAAGAAAGGCTCTGGCCTAAAATATCAACTACCTTTTACCTTATGGATGCTGTGTGACCTAGCTGAGTTCATTCAGCATTTTTGTGCACTGAACTAGAAAAAGAATCTATAGATTTTCTTGTTTACCTCCATGAATGAAGGAATAACTCCCACTGCAGAATTGAAGGAACTTGTTTTTCCAATGGGTTTAATAAATTACTGATGAAGCAGATGTTGGCTGTCATCCCCTTGGCAATGGTTTTATCCTGTTGCAAATACCAAAAAGGAAGAAGCTATTTTAATTGGTTAGTTATTTATAGCCTGTGGATGTATTGGACTTTTGTATCTAATTGAGATCATCTGAATTATAGGTCAATCTTGATGGGTGCATTCATTGGGGGGGGGCAGCCTTAAATAAATAATCAGATTTTTCTTTACCCCATGGTGACCCGACAAGACAGAGGGGCAGAATTAGGCTATTGAGTCTACTCCCCATTCAATCATGGCTGATTTATTTTCTCTCAACCCCATTCTCCTGCCTTCTCACTGCAACCTTTGATACCCTTACTCAACCATCAACCTTCAAATATACATAGTGACTTGATCTCCACAGAGATCAAGTGGTAACGAATTCCACAAATTTACCACCCACTTTCTAAAGAAATTCAACCTCATCTCTGTTATAAAGGGACATCCTTTTAGTCTGAGGCTGTGCCCCCTGGTCCTGGATCCTAAAATGGGCATTATAGTTGGCATAGCGGTTACACAATGCTATTACAGTGCCAGAGTCCTGTATTTGAATCCAGTGCTCTCTGTAAGGAGTTTGTGCGTTCTCCCCATGTCTGCTTGGGTTTCCGTAAAATCACAGAAATGCTGGAGGAACTCAGCAGGTTTTGCTGTGACCTGAGGCTGAAACATTGTTAATATATCTTTACTTTCTATGGACTGAGTTCCTCCAGCATTTCTGTGTTTTTACTACAATCACAGCATCTGTAGACTTGTGTGTTTCACCAGGTGCTCCAGTTTCTTCCCAAACTTCAAAACATATGGGTGTATTGGGAATCATGGGCTCATGGGCTGGAAAGGTTTATACCATGCTGTTCATCTAAATTCTCCCACATCCACTCTATCCAGCCTATTCAGTATTTAATAGGTTTTTATGAGATTCCCCTCATCCTTCTAAACTCCAGTGAGTACAGACCCAGAAATATATAACAACGAATTTCGTGACTTGTTTATGACAATGTATTCTAATTCTGATTCACTCCTCAGTGAGGAAGCACTGAGTCTGCAGAAGGACAGACAGATTAGGAGATTTAGCAAAGAAATAGTAGATGGGATATGGTGTAAAGGGTATAATCACACACTTTAGTCAAAGGAATAAAGCTGTAGACTATTTTCACAATGGGCAACAAGTTCAGAAATCAGAAGTGCAGAGGGACTTGGGATTCCTTGTGCAAGATTCCCATATGTTAACTTGCTTGCAGAATTGTAAGGAAGGCAAATGCACACATTTCAAAAAGGATAGCATATAAAAGCAGGGATGTAATGTTGAGGCTTTAGACCACACTTGGAATATCGTGAGCAGTTTTGAGCTCTTACCAAAGGAAAAATGTGTAAGCATTGGAGAGGTCAGAAGGAGGTTCACGTGAATGATCCCTGAAAATGAAAGGTTATCTCTTTTATATTATTTGGCAAGCTTACCATTATATTTCATCTTTTCTCTCACTGGTTTGTTTTTGCCATCTGTTGGTTTTTAAATGCCTACCTTCATCGATTTATTTTGTCATCTCCTCAAAAAACAATCAGGCTTATGAGGCATGACTAGCCCCTCACTAAGCCATATTGACTATCCCTGAGAAGACTATGCTTTTCCAAGTGTTCATAAACCCTATCTCTAAGAATTCTCTCCAATAGCTTGCCCAATTTTGGCATAAGACTCACTGGTCTATAATTCCCAGGATTTCCTCATTATCTTTCATAAACAAGGGACTACATTTGCCATTCTCCAGTCCTCCACTACCTCTCCTGTTGACAGAGAGAATGTAAAGATCATTGCCAACACTCAGCAATCTTCTTTCACTTAATGTAGTTATCTGGGGTATACCAAGTTCAAGTTGTTACAGAGTTCTGTGATGTGTATTGGCCTATGTGTTGTGTGGTTTTATGTTAAAAAGTGACAGTTTGTCTTAGAGAACCAAGGTGAAGATGGACTGCTGAGAGAGTGGGAGACAGACTGAGCATGTGCAGAAAATGATCTAAAAATTTCTGTGGACGATAAACCACCACTATGGGTGCTGTGGAGTGGAAGGAGGCCCAGTTTAGAATGTTGGGATTTCAAAAAGGATGAACATTCCAAAGGCAGCCAGAAGGATCTGGACCAAGTCAGTGGTTCCTCTCTCTGCAAGCAACACAAGACAACTTTGAATTTTGTCCTCTCTCACTCTCTCTCTCAAAGATCTTTTGGCTTCAGTTTACCAAACAAACTGAATTTTGTTTATGATCTTTGCTTCAGTTGAGATTGAAGTTTTGTGAGTCTTGTGTGTTTTGTGTCTAAGTTTTTCTGTGGGCGGGTTGGAAGTGTACCTTAGACTTTGATTATGTATGTTATATTTAGGCTGGGGAATTTATTAGTTTTACACTGTTGTAGAGATTTGTATAGTAACCAGTGGGCATTGTTATAAAAGGGGGGATATTGAATTAAAGTTTGAAGGTGAATTTTTTGTTAATAAAGTAATTATTCATCTTTACCCCTGTGTGATATGCCTTCTTTGTGGTTGCTGGTTTGATCTTGTAACAAAGTCAAAGTCCAAATTTATTGTTAGAGTACCTGCATGACAACACAAACAACCCTGAGATTCTTTTTACCTCGGGCCAGACAGAATTTATATTTATCGGTAGTGTAATACATATATGAAAAGATGCATATACAAAAGAGAGAAAAGTAAACAAACTGGTTGTACAAATACATAAGAAAAATAAATATTCAGTAATAACTAATATAAGAGTCCTTAGATAAGTCTCTGCTTGAGTCAGTTGTTTAGGATTCTGATGGTGGAGAGATAGCAACTATTCCTGAATCTGGTGGTATGAGTCTTGTGGCATCTACACTTCTTTCCTGATGGCAGTCGTGAAAACAGAGCATGTCCTGGGCGGTTAGGATTCATGATGATTGCTACTGCTCTCTGACGGCAGCATTTCATGTAGATTTTCTCAATGATGGGGAGAGTTTTGCCTGTGATATACTGGGCTATGTCTGCAACCAATTATTGGTAGCACCATACCAGACTGTAATGCAACCAGTCAACACACTTTGTAGAAGTTTGCAAAAGTTTCTAATCACACACCAAACCTCCACAAACCCCTGACAAAGTAGAGGCTCTGATGTGCTTTCTCAGGATGATATTAGTATGTTGGGCCTAGAAAATGTCCCTCTGAGATAGTGACCTCACAGAAATTTAAATTTGCTCACCCACTCCATCTCTGATCCCGCAATGATTACTGGATTGTCGTCCTCTGGTTTCCCTTCCTAAAATCTGCAATCAGCTTCTTGGTTTTGGTTACTGAGTACGAGGTTGTTGTCAGTTCACCATTCAGCCAAGTTTTCAATCTCCCTCCTTTATACTGACTCATAGCCCCTTTTTATACAATTTGGTATCATCAAGGTGTAACGATTTATATCATATTTTATATTGTATATAGGTATGTTTTTGAAGGAGATAGATTGTGGGAGTAGTGTAGGTCACAAATAAACATAAATCTTAGAGCCTTTGCAAAGACAATAAAACAAGGAGACTGCTTTGCTGAAGGTTTTCACAAGGAGGTGCAAACAGAAGAACCCGAACTCAAGAAACTTCAAAAGCAGGTGTAAATGAATTATTGTTTTGAAAGCAACAGATGAACTGATTCAGAAATTTGGGTCCGATGCCGCAATCTATGTGGTTGCAGTTTGCTATTCTAAGAAGGTCATGTGGTTTTGCAAACAGAGAGAGAGAGAGAGAGAGAGAGAGAGAGAGAGAGGAAACCAAACAGGCTTTCTCTAAGAGAGAGAGAGAGAAAAAGAGAACTGGTTTCTGCAGTGATGGCAAGCTGGTAGCTTATTGAAACGCCATTTTGAAGATGGATTGTGAGTTCTGAGTTCAGCCTGTTGAAAACACTTGAGGCCCACACAAGAGGAAATGGCTGGCTAGATAGAGTGTTTCACCTGAAATAAGGGAAACAAAAGGAACTCTGTGGTGACCTGCAGAAGAAGAGGTTATCATTTGGGAATCACTGATGGGGCAAGACACTGAAGTGGCTGATCGGAGGGCATCAGTTTGTGTGTGTCCAACGAGCAAGAAATTTCTCTCTGAAACCATCAAGAACCTTCCTGAGCAGTAACCAATTATCTTTAAGCACCAGAGCTTGGTGAAGATTCATAAATGTTAAATTCTATGCACAGTATAAGAATTGCCTGATACTGGTTTTGGAGGAGTGAGAAGTGAGATTGGTCTGTGAATCAAATAATTTTTCTGAATTTAATGCACTACATACACGTGCACTTAGAATTTGAAGGGGATTAAGTTAAGTTAATAGTAATAAGTTAGAGTTTGATTCTGTTTTTATGTTTAAAGAAAATTAAAAATAAAAGTGTTTAAGTAACCATTTGTCTTAGTGAATTTCTATTGCTGCTGGGATTTAGGGTTCTCTGGGCCCATAACAGTGTAAAGAGAGTACGCAATCCTGTGGTGCTCCGGTGCTGATGGAGATTGAGGAGGAGATATTCTTACCAATCCTCACTGATTGTGGTCTGGAGGTGAGGAAATCCAGGATACAATTACACAGTTGGATATTGAGGCCCAGGTCTTGGAGTCTGTTGATCCACTTTGAGGGGATGATGGTGATAACGAGCATCTTTGCTATCTAGGTATTCCATAGTTTTGTATATAGAACCAGTAAGATGCTATCTGCCATAGATCTGTTGCTATGGTTAGAAAAATTGGAATGGATCCATGTCTCTGATAAGACATGACCTGATATAATCAACATCAGCCTCTCAAAACACTTTGACATTTCCGCAGGTTACCACGCTCTTCTTGGGCTTTCATACAATTAAGGCTTGTTTGAAACAGGTGGGTACTGCACCCTGCTGTTGTGAGCTGTTGAAGATATCCATGAAAACATTTGTCAGTTATCTTGTCCAGTCCTGGGGACTTATCTATCTAAATATTTTTAAGAAGATCCAGCATTTCCTCTTTCTCAACCATTACATGCTCCAGCACATTAGCCTATTTTACATTGACCTCACGTTTACCAATGACTGTCTCCCTAATGAACTCTGAAGCAAGGTATTCATTTAGGATTTCCTCTTCCCCCAGGCATATGTTCCCCCCTTTACCCCTCAGCGACCCTTTCCTCACTCTAGTTATCCTTCTGTTGTTCTTACTTGCGTGGAGAACTCCTGTGGGTTTTACTGAATCCTATGTGCCAAGGCCTTCTTGGGCTCCCTTCTACTTCCCCGGTCCTTTCTTAAGTTCCTTCCCAGCTACCATATAATTCTCAGGAACTATTCCTGACTTTTGCTTCTTAAATTTTCCGTATATTTCCTTCTGTCTGTAACACAAAACAGCTTGTCGCTCCATCTCTGCACACATGACAATAAATAATTCAATTCAATTTTGTGCACCTCTATCATGTCAACCCTTTTCCTCCTTCATTCCAAGGAGGAAAAAAAACATCCTTTCTAATTTCTCCCCGTAACATCCAGGTGAATCTCCTCCAAGTGCAGTCTATCCAGTGTTTTATAAAATTGCAACATAACATCCCAACTTGTAAATTATATGTGCTTACCTCTGAAAGCAGGTATTCCATATGCCTTCACTACCATATCTATTTGTTTTGCTATTTTCAGGGAACTATGGACTTGATTCCCAAGTCTGTTCATCAACTACCATTTATTGACTAGGAACTACCCTGAATGATTTCCAAAAAAACATTACTTCACTCATCTGCCAATGCTACACCTAACTCTCCTTCTGATCAACATACTGTTTGTTGTAGACTTGGACATCCTTCCTTCCTTCCTATCCACGACACCACCAAACACAGACTTACTAAATCATGCCTCCTGCATTCTCATCTAACTTGTAAATATATACTGTATCACAAGCAATGAAGTTCCCAGCATCCATCCCAGCTATATCATTGGTCTTGGTCTTTCAATCAGAAATCATCCTGTCCTTTAGCATTTTTCTCCATGTAATTCTGTTACAGGCACTTTTTAAAGATAAGACTCTAGTGGGCAAAGGAGTTAAGGGTTATGGGGAAAAGGCTGGAAAGGGGTACTGATGGTAGTGATCAGCCATGATCTATAAAATGGCGGTGCTGGCTCGACAGGCTGAAGGGCCTACTCCAGCTCCTATTGTTTTAATTTTTTGCAGACTCATAAAATAATTCCAACAATCAATACAATCTTTTTCAACATTCATGGATTGTACAGAGTCTGTATTTTATTTCATCCTCCCCGCCTTGCCCCCAAACATATAACCATGCCGATTATACATTGTACAAATACAAATAAATACAAGTGGGGTTCAGAGCCCCCATTTAATCCTAAAAAAGGAACCACCTAATTATCTAAATAACCCAAGTAAGGAATAAAAGGAAAACTAAAGAAAACACAAAACTAAAATAAAACAAACTAAAAATGGGCTAAAAAGAAAACACGCATGTTTCCTGTGCCATGTTCATTTCCTTAACCCCATGCCTTTCGCTACTGGGACAAATTTTTATCATTTCACAGGGAGGGGGTGCTGGTCAATCTACATGCCCATATATCCAGATATGGTTGCCACACTTTAAAGAATGTGTCATGTTTCCCCCCTTAGACTGCAAGTGATTTTCTCCAAATGAATTCAATTCTGCATTTCCATGTTCAATCATGCAGTATTTAATTGGGAGTTGGACTTCCATGTAATCGTTAAATATTTCCTGGCTACCGCCAAGGTGACCTTCACAAACTGAATTTGACATTTGGATAGTCTAAAACTCCATTTCTAATATCTCCCAAAAGGCATAACTCTGGATTTTGTGGAAAATCCACTTTTGTAATTCTTTTCAGAATGTCCCCCAGTTCTTCCCAGAAGGGTCTCACTTTTGTACATAGCCAGGTGGAGTGGACAAATGTTCCAATGTCCACAACACACTTAATGCACATTTCTGAAATTTCAGGCTTTGATTTATATCATTTTTGTGGTATGAGGTACAGCTGGTGCAACCTGTATCTGGCATTAATGACCCCAGTCACACTGTCCAGGCACAGGTCTTGCCACCACTCTTCATTGATTGTTGTGCTCAAGTCTGACTCCCTTCTCTCCCTTGACCTGTAAATGCCTGGCTTCGGGCCCTCACCTTGGAATATGTAATACATTTGAGAAATAAATTTACACAACAAATTAGAATCTCCATATTACTGAACCTAGGCAAGGTCAAAGATGGTCCTAGTTTTTTCTTTTAAAAAAAATCTTGTTTGCAGATAGCAGAAGAATATTCTATTTGACAGACCATATTTGTTTCTCAACTGCTTGAATGACATGACTGTTTGTAGCAGTCCTTGATACACCTGGTCCTCTTCTGGCACAAGGTATCCAGGATCTTATTACTCAGGTCAAAGGTGTTTGAGGTGATATCCCCATCTATCATCCAATACATTGATTTATTGTTTGCCATATCTGAAGAATATGCTTTGGTATGGGGTTATCTGAAATTAATTTAGTGTCCCATTTGTATATAAATTCTCCTGCCATCTTTTTACCTATTGCATCTAGTCCAATTTGTGCCCAGGAGGGGATGGCCCCCTCAAAGAGTGAGGCAATAAACCTTGTCTGGGCTGCCCAATAATATATATTTTTTAATCTGGTTATTTTAACCTACCCAAATTGTGATTCCATGTCAACTTTTTCATGGAGATTCTAGTCACCTTACCATTCTAGAGGAGCCTTCTGACACATTCCGCCAAGTATCTTAAGGAAACCCCAAAGGAATGAAATGGGTAATGATTGAAAAAGATACTGGAGTCTTGGCATCACCTTCATTCTGACACAGTTAACTCTGCCCACTAGTGTTATGGGCAGAGTCCTCCATCTATCAAGGTTCTCCTCAATCTTCCGGAGCAAAGGGAGATAATTAAGTTTGTATAAGTTACCTAAACCTTTATCTATTTTTACCCCCAAATACTTAATGGTCATTTCAATGGACTTCCCTATAGATATTGTCTATAATCTCCATTTGTCAAAGGCATAATTTCACTTTTATCCAGATTTACCTTATACCCGAGAACTTCCCGTAATCTTCCAATGTGGTCTCCAGGGTCTGTCAAATAAACTAACACATCATCAGCAAAAAGGTTGATTTTGTGTTCCACCTAGTCCACCATGAACCCCTTTATGTCTGGGTCCCACCAAATGGCTTCCTCCAGCGGCTTAATTGGCAGTATAATCAGCACTGGAGACAATGAACAGCCCTGCTAACTGGACCTACTCAATGGAAACACTGGAGACATCTGTCCATTTGTAATAACTTTTGCTTGGGGTTTATGATATAGTGTCTTCACCCAATTAATAAAAGTTTGACCCAATCCAAATTTCTCCAGTACCTTAAACAAATAAATCCCACTCCAGTCTGTTGAAGGCCTTCTCTGCATCCAGAGATACACCCCTGACTGTGCCAGATGCACAATATCAAACTAATTATATTGCTTACTGACTGCCTCCTTTCTACAAATCTGACTTGATATACATTTGCTAATTTCATCAAATATTTTGCTAACCTGTTAGCCAATGAGTTGCAAAGATTTTATAATCTGTATTTAATCACAAGATGGGATGATACAAGGCAGGACTCAATTGATCGCTACCTTTTTTGGGTATCACCAAGAGATTGCTGTTGAGAAATATTCTGGGTGGCTATGCGTCTCTGCTACCTGATCCACCACCTTCATAAGAAGGGGCATTAGCAGATCCTTAAACTCTTTATAACATTTGGTGGGAAAACCATCCTCTCCTGATGATTTGCCAGCTTGTAAAGAGCTCAGTGTCTCTGCAATTTCCTCTTAAGAGAAAGAGGTATTCAGCCCCTCTCACTCTTCCTGATCCAGATTTGGTAACTCCAATAGAAGCAAGAAATCATCTATTTTGGCAGGATGACCTCTTGATTCCGATTTATACAATTCCTTGCAAAACTTTCCAAATGTATCATTTATTTCTTTTGGTTTATGTCTGAATCACATTAATTGTTCTTGAGGCTTCTTACACACTCACCTGCCAGGACAAGACTTTGTGGGCCTTCTCCCTTAGCTCATAATACTGCTTTCTAGGTCTTAAACTCAACTTTTCTGTTTTATATGTTTATAACGCATTGTTTTATTTGAGCCTTTTGTTCACCAGATTCCTGTATTCTACTTCTATACCTGCTCTTTGGTAATCATTTTCCAATTGAACTATCTCCTGTTCTAGAGCACTAACCTCCTTCATGTGTCCGTTTTTAATGCTTTTGGTATATCCGATGATCCGGCCTTTAATATGTCTCATATTAGGAAATTATCTTCAGTAGATGGGCAATTCATCTCACAGAACAATTCTATCAGGGCCCTGACAAAGCTTCAAAATTCCGGTTTTCCCAATAGCAGCATATTCAGATACCATCTATACATCGAGGCGTGCTTATCTGGCATTATCATGGAAAAAAATCAAGGGAGAGTGGTCCGACAGTAGCCACACCATATACTCAGTTTCCACTATCTTACTCTTCAATTGGGCTGAGGCCAAAAAGAAATCAATTCTAGTGTAGGAGTCATGTTGTCTCGAGTAAAAGGAGTAATCCCTTTCTCTCGGATTCAACCTTCTCCAGTTATCTATATGATTCAATTCTTTCATAAAGGTCAGGATAGCCCTAGCCTCCCTAGCCCTTGTTACTTTCTTTGCTGACTTGTCCATGACCGGATCCAGACAAAAATTGAAATCCCCTCCAATCAAGACATTCTCACACCCTTTACTTTCAAGAATATCATCATCAAAATTCATGGCATATATATATTCATAAGTTTCCAGGATTCCAAATATATTTATCAATGTATCATTATGAATCTCCCTGCTGAGTCCGCGACCACATCCTTGACCACCACTGGAACATTCCTCCTTATCAAAATGGCCATTCCCCTGGAATTGAAGAAGGACATCGCCACCTGACCCACCCATCCACTTTTTTCATTTTAAATGTTTTCTTCTGTAATGTGGGTTTCCTGCAAAAGTGCTATATCCACCTGCATCTTTTTTAGATGATCCAAGACTCTCTTTCTCTTAATTGGGTTGTTTATCTCATTTACATTAAAGCTCATGAATTTAATTGACTTGTCCATTATGCTCAGACCACTCCATTATGCCTATCCCCCTCCTTCCTGTCTCTCGATACTTGACCTCCGTCCTGATTCTCTTCCATTGATCCTTGGCCCAGATGATCATGCTCCAAAGAAAATCTAAGTTAACAGAACTAAAACCCATATCCCAAAACCAAACAAAACAAACCTCCCAGGAAAAAACCCCTTCCCACCCCATCACATAACATACTCTTCCCCATTCTAAGCCCTTTGCATTATGGGAATTCCAGTTAATATTGCAAAAGTTAAACTCTCCCATTATTATACTCTATTACTCTTATACCTTTCTTTTATTTGCCTATGTATGTGCTCCTCTATTTCTTGGTCTATTGCTGGAGAAGCAGGGGGTTTTGCAAGTGAGAGAAAAAAGGACATGTGGCTGGCAGTTGGAATCTCAGAAGGAGAGAGAGTCACACAGCTGAAACAAGCATGAGAAGCTTGTTGGAACTGAAACTCCAGAGTGGCAGATGGCTGGAAGTGCTATCTGTCTGATGCTTCTCTTGAAGGGAAACAGAAAGGAACTCTGTGGTAGCTTGAAAGAAAGAGGTTATCATCTGGAGAACCCTGATGGGTCATGTTTTATCAGCAAGACATTGAGGTAACTAATTGTGGTACCTCAGTTGTGGAAATCCTGGAACAACAATTCTCTCTCTGCAAACCCTACAAGAACCTTCCTGAGTGGTAAACATTTACCTTTCGAGCACCAAAGCCTGGTGAACTTTATACATGTTAAATTCTGTGCATAGTAGAAGAATTGTCTGCATCCAGAGAACTTGGAAGAATGAGAAGTGATATTGAACTGTGAACCAAAGAACTTTTCTTAAATTTGCACACACATCACATACATGTGTGCTTAGAATTAGAAGGGGGTTAAGTTGGGTTGTTAAATTAATAGTGAAAAGTTAAAGTTTGATTCTGTTTTCATGTTTAAAGATAATTAAAAACAACTTTTGTTTAAGTAACTACTTGTCGTGGTGAGTGGATTTTGGGGTCCTTTGGACTCGTAACAGTAGCGCCAGCCCCCCCCCCCCCCATTATTTCTTGAATTCTGAAGATATCTTTTATTCAATCTTGGTTTATTTTGCCATATATATGACATAATGATTGAGTCTGATGAGTTTAAAAAAAGGACAGAAATAAATATTGGTAGTGATTGGAATAAATATAAAATTTTGGTAAAATATTTAATTTAACTAAATTAATACGACCAATCATAATCAAAGAAAGTGGTGACCATCTGGTAAGAATTAGTTTGATCAACTAAGACTGTAAAATTTTCTTTGAAAAGATTTTTAAAGTTCTTGGTTATTGTAATACCTAAATATTTAAATTGTTCAATCACTATTTTGAATGGTTAGTTAGAATAGAAAACCAATGGGCCCTTAAATGCTAGTGCTCTTGTGTAGGTTAAGTTTATAACCTGCGAACCTGGCAAAGCAGGAAAGTAATAAAATGCTAGGTATAGATATCTTGGGGATATAAGTAAAAAGTAGAAGGTCATCTGCATATACGGATAGCCTATGTTCAATAGGTCCTCTAAACAAACCTGTAAAATCTTGATTTTCTCGCAAAGCAATAGCTGGTGGTTCCAGCACTAAGTCGGAAAGCAATGGGCTAAAGGGACAACCCTGTCTTGTGCTTTATTGTAATTTTAAAAATTTGGATTGTTGGGAATTAGTGCGAATTGAGGCCATTGGAGATGCATATAAAAGTTTTATCCATTGGATAAAACCTGGACAAAAATTAAATGTTACTAAGGTGGCGAATAAGTACCAATATCCCTATTCCACTCTGTCAAACATTTTTTCAGTGTCTAAAAATAAAATACATTCATAATTATGAGTGGAGGTTGAATATATAATATTCAATAATCTATGAATATTATGGTAGGAATGTGTTTTTAATAAAATCTGTCTGGTCCAAATTAATTATTACTGGTAAAATATTCTCTAAACAATATGCTAAAAGTTTTGATGATATCCTAAAATGTCTACATTAAGTAAAGAGATCGGTCTGTCGGACACACATTCTTCTGGATCTTTGCCTTTTTTAAAATTCACAGAAATAGCTGCCTCGCTAAAAGAAGGAGGTAGTTTCCCTTCTCAAAAAGAGTCATTCAATACGAAGCTTAGGTGTGGGACAAGTTGTTTGGAAAATGTGTTGTAAAAATCCACTGGATATCTGTCTGGACCCGAGGCTTTACCTGGCTGTAACAAAGTGATTCTCAACCTTTTTTGCCCTAGGCCCAACTTTAATTTTTCAAAAAAAATGTATGCCCCACCATTAACAGAAAAAAGTTATATATTGAAAAGAAGTTTTAATTCAATCATTTACTGAAAGTGTATTTCAATGCAATTAAGGTCAGGAATGCAATGGAACACATATTTCTTATTCAACTACTACTTCAATATGTCAACGATCTCAAACAATTGTCGTCATTCAGTGGGAACCTTGCCCCTGATGCTGGCATCACTGCTTTTTGATACTAAGAGTATTTAGAAATTCCAAACAAAGAAGCTTGATCTGAAATGACTATAGTTTGATATTCACATACTTTAACCAAATTAATTAACTGATTATCAATTAAAAAATAATCTATCCTGGTATATAGATAGTTGAAAATAAAAGAGTAATCCCTACTAGTAGGGTTCAAAAATATCCATAGATTTGATACCCCCATATTAGATAAGAAAGACAATATATTCCTAAAGCCGATATACTTTCCTATTAGAAAGATTGTGTTCGAACAATTAAAATCTCCACGTAAAATTAATGAGTATTGGGATGAGTCCGGTAAAAGATCAAAAAGTTTTTCAAAAAACACTGGTTCATCCATGTTTGGAGCATAAATATTTACTAAAACAACCAATTTATTCTGTAATGTCTTAGTAAGTATGATATAGCACCCCATTTTATCAATAATACTATTATGTAGTATAAATTGCACATTGGTTTTATTAAAATGGTGACACCCCTGATTTTATCTTCGGTAGATGAGTGATAATATTGGCCCCCTCCATTTAAACATTGGTTTGTCCTTATCTGCCTTTTTGATATGTGTTTCCTGGAAAAGCGTGATGTCTGCCTTTAACTGTATGATATGTGCAAATCCTCTCCTTTGGTTTATGGGTCCATTAAGCCATTTCACATTCCATGAAATAATGTTAATAGGTGCCATCTTTCAAAAAATGTTTTAAAGTGAAATAGAAATAGATGAATTTACTGGGACATGTTTCCCCTTCACCCCCAAGGCCACCGTTTTGAATCTACACCACATAACAAAACAGAAAAATAAAATTATTAATTGCAACCTTTTACTATGCAGACCCAAACAATCCCCTTCCATATAACCATATAACCATATAACCACTTACAGCACAGAACAGGCCTGTTCGGCCCTACTAGTCCATGCCATAGTCCCACTGACCAGCACCCGGTCCATACCCCTCTAGTCCCCTCCTATCCATGTAATGATCCAGTCTTTCCTTAAATGTAACCAATGATCCCGCCTCGACCACGTCTGCCGGAAGCTCATTCCACATCCCCACCACCCTCTGCGTAAAGAAATTTCCCCTCATGTTCCCCTTATAATTTTCCCCCTTCAATCTTAAACCATGTCCTCTAGTTTGAATCTCCCCCACTCTTAATTGAAAAAGCCTATCCACATTTACTCTGTCTGTTCCTTTTAAAATCTTAAACACCTCTATCAAGTCCCCTCTCAATCTTCTACGCTCCAGAGAAAAAAACCCTCCAACCCTCCAATACTTGAAAGTCACTGAATAAAAAGTGAGCAGCTCAAAAAATCAGATACAGCCCCATTTGGCTCCTCTGTAGACTTTTTTTGCTCCTATTTAATCAAGTAGTATGTTATATTTCTTCACAATAATAAAAATAACAATGTTAGACAAAACACTGATGATACATAACCATAGGTAATGTCTGAGTAACTTTTCAGTCCTCCATTGCACATGCTCTGTCTACTATAATCAATTAGACTGTGAAACATCCCGTTTAACTTTTGAATTAGATGTTAAAGTTGGTATACATATTGGAAAGATGAAAAAATGAATTCAGCCTATCAGACAGACTATCACTAATCGTCAATTTCATTTCTTTCAATCTTCATTCCTTTAGATGTAAACCGATATACCATCTAACAGTCATCAGTACAAGAGAGTGTTGGATGCATGCGCAGAAAGAAATTTAACAGCTACTAAAATCCAAACAAGTTCTAATGGACCAGCCCCAGAGACATCATCTGAAACTGTTAAACTATAGGCAATTAAATATTTAAATCAGAAGCATTTTTACTCTTTTTCTCAAGGCAGGAAAACAAAGTAAAAAATAACAAAAGCTTATTTTCAATTCACAGTTTTTGAAGTGCGCGCGCAGATGGCGCTGATTCGTTTTACAGAAAACAGTGATGCAGTCTATTTTCCAGGAATACGTCACTCCCCTACCCCGAAATACCTGGGACATCTATAAACATAAGAAGAGAACAAAAATTCAGAAATTTAACAGTTACTAAGATCAAAATGAGTACTAACATTCAAGCCCCAGAGATGTATCACCTGGAGCCGTTAAACTATAGGCGATTAAATATTTAAATTAGAAACATAGAAATGTTCATATTAGCCCTTTTTACTATTATACTAGCAAGTGCAGAAAAGAGAAAAATTTCTTCCACATTCTGCAGTTTCAAATAACAGCAGTTCACTCATCTTGGAGTAGCAGTCGATGTTCCTGGGGTCTCTCTTTTGATAAAGTCCCTGAAGTGCCAGTTGATGAAGTAGACAAAGACGATGTGATCAAACAATAATCATGGCCTTTATTAGCAGAGACTTATGGTACAATAATGAAAGACAATGGGTGCATACACAGCTAAACCCAAGGGGAGTGTCCTTAATGCACCAAAATGTTAGTACAGCAAGGCTTGCCAGAGGAGAGACAGGCAGCTTAGCAGAGATTCACCACAGTCTCAAGGTTCTTAGAGCAAATTTAAAAATATCTTCCGAGTGCCATGGCTAATCCTCAATCTCGGTGAGTATAATAGGCAGCCTTAAAACTTTTTTTAATATAAATCAACCATAACTTCATAGTGGACTCAGCAAAGCAAAACAACTTCCGGGCAGTAGTCTTCGAGCGTTCGAATGCATGCTCCTTGGTATGTTAAATCCTTCTTCAAACTAGCCAGCTTCAAAATCAATTCTGTTTTTTTTTTGGAAATGATGGAAATGTTTAATAATGGATCTAGGGAATTCTGAAGAGTCTTTAAAGGATAGAGAGCAGTGTGCTCTTTCCAGCACTGAATACTTTCCAACGGCTTCTTCACTGAAATGTTCTGTAAGTAAATCTGTGAAGAAATTTATTGGTGGTTTGTCCTTCTCAATACCCTCCTTCAGACTTAAAATATGAATGTTATTTTAGCGGCTCTGACCTTCCAGATTCATTACACGCATTTATAATTTATTGTTTTCAGCAACCAAGGACTTGTTATCTTTTTTCAAACTTTTCCATCCAGTTATTTATCGCAGCCCAAACTTCTTCCAAAGTTGTCAGACACAATTCTAGTTGTGGTATTGTTACGAGCCCAGAGTACCCATAAACCCCGCAGCAATTGATATTCACCAAGACAAATAGCTATTTAAACAAAAGTTGCTTTTAATTATCTTTAAACATGAAAACAGAATTACGCTTTAACTTAACTTAACTAACCTAACTTAACTCCCTTCTAATTCTAAGTGCATGTGTATGTAATGTGTGTGTTAGTTCAGAAAAGTTATTTGGTCCACAGCCCAGTCTCACTTCTCATTCCTCCAAGTTCACTGGTTGCAGGAAATTCTTATACTCTGCACAGAATTTAACATTTATCAAGTTCACCAGGCTTTGATGCTTGAAAGATAAATGGTTACCACTCAGGAAGATTCTTGTTGGTTTTCAGAGAGAGATTTGTTGTTGCAGGACATCCACAACTGATGTACTTCCGTCAGTCACTTCAGTGTCTTGCTGACGAAACTTTCCCCTTCAGGGTTCTCCAGATGATAACCTCTTTCTTTCAGGTCACTACAGAGTTCCTTTTTGTTTCCCTTATTCCAAGTAAAACATTAGACAGCCAGTCCTCTCCTCTTGCATGAACCACAAGGGCTTTGACTGCTGTCTCAGCTGCTGTACTGGCTGTAACACTGTACAAGTGATCTGTGTGTGTGCATCTCTCTCTCTCTCTGAGATAAAGCCTATTTGACTCTCTCTGCTTGTATAACCACATGACTCTCTTAGAATCACAAGTTCTCTTCCAGACAATCTGCAGCTCCAACAAAATCTTTCATCTGTTGTCTTTTGTAAACATCAATCCATTAGTGAAGTCTCTTGAGCACACTCTAAAGCTCTTGCAAAAGCTGTGGAGCCGACATGCCCAGCACTAGCAAAGTTCCACCACCTCAAATAAAATCTGATTTGCATGCATCCCACTCCAACAAACCTCTCCCAATCCATCTTTCAAAAACACATCCATGCATTCTGTCACAGTATTGACTTCAAAACCAGATCCAACATTTGTCCAATTTCTTTTGCCCACATTTTTAGGGCATTATAAATATCCTCTGGATATTTAGAAATCATTTTGGAGGACATATCAAGTGTGAGAGGAGTATCCTGTTTGGGCTTATTTCTTCCTCCGTTTGTTCTGCATCATCTCTTTCTTCCAAGGGTTTAAGAGGAGATATTTTAGGTATTTTAAGAATTTTAACTCCTTTCTTTGGCATCAGAAGGTTTCTGGTAAATGTCACTATCTCAGAGATAAGGTTCAAAATGTTTAGTTGATTAAGAGCGAGTATAAAGTTGGAAAATTAATAAAAAATACTTGTAGCTCATAACTATACCTCTTCACAGCATCTGGTTGCCAGAAGAAATCCAGGATACTCTCAATAATGTTCCTGTAAAATGTCAAGTTGGAGATTGGTAGCTTTGCTCTCCTCAGCCATCTTAGGAAATATAGCCATCTTAGGAAATATGTGCTGTTGCACATTCCTGACTAATGAGGATGTGTTGTGGGTCCAGAGTAGGCCATCCTTTATATGTACACCAATGAACTTTGTTGGCTCCACACTTTCCACAACGGAATGGAGAATGGTCAACCTTCATCCTCCTGAAGTTCACAATCATCTCTTCTGTCTAGTTCACATTTTTTTTGAATATTTTATTTTTGTTTGTTTTTCATAAATATACAGATCAAAACTTTATTTTTTCTTACAGAACACAACCCCTTCGCTCCCTCCCTCTTCCCAGTATGTCTTGTCCACGTTGATCAAAATCTGCACTTTGTTCTCAACCGCAGCACTTTGATCTCTCATCTCCTCAAAAATGAAGCCTCCTGCTCTGATTTTTCAGGTGTTGCCAATCCTGCTGCTGCCACTGGGCCATACCTTACTTAATCAGCCAATCTTGCAAATCAAATTGAGAAATCTGGCAAGTTTCCACTTGGCTTGAAGATTCATTCTTTGAGGTTGGGTTCATTATTGGACTAGATCCAACGATGACAACCTAATCAACCAGTGCTTTATTTGATGCTGCATCATTGTGGGGCTATTGCTGTAACTCTAGAGGGGCTTGTGGTTTTAGCACTGCTGTGGGTGCGAAATCACTTTTTTTATGGTGGGCGTGACAATCACATTACATGTTGCATGGTAGTAAGTAGGAGTTGAAAATCCAGTTTTTTTCAGACTCTCAATGTGACTGATGTCTTATTTCTGTTACTAACTTGGTAAATCTTTTTGTATTCTTTCCAATGTCTACATATCCTTCCGAGAACATGTTGATGTTGATAACTACTCAGTGTCTGCAAAGTTTAACTTAACTTCCTTTTTTATTTTAATTTCATTTGACAAATCTGGGAGGAGATTTGAGGGTATCTAATATGATATAGTTATTGCAACAGTGTTACAATGCCAGCGACCAGGGTTCGAATCCAGTATTGTCCGTAAGAAGCTTGTACGTTCTCCTCATGTCTACGTGGATTTTCCCCGGGTGCATCGGTTTCCTTCCTGTATGAGGTGTTGTAGATTAATTTGGTGAAATCTGGGGGCATGGGTTTAAATGGCAGGAATTTTTTTCTGAGGAAACTTGAGGGTATCTGTAATGATACTGCTATTACTTTTAAAAGACTAGACTGATACTTTGAGCTCGTACATAACATTTGTGCACGGCAGGGTCTTAGTTGATGCAAAACTGAATCAATTGGCCAGGATTCTATTGTACACTGGAGGTGTACTAAAATTTATGAAATATGAGATAATTGAAGTAGATTGAGCTTGTACATTTATGAAGGATAGAAAATTTTGGCTAATTAAGGTCAGCAATTTCCTTTTTATTTACTTGAGGTGGTAAACGTTGAATCCTGAAATATTACTGGAAGAATCAGAAGATACAACACACCTACATCAACCAGAAGTTCTCATATTTACCTTTCTTTCTTTTTTTTAAAAATTTTTTTATTTTTCACACCATAAATCACATTAGCCATGCTACACACTTTTTCCTTTTCACACATATACAGTGACATTTTCTCCCCCCCCCTCCCTCCTCCCAACCCACCCCCCCACCCCCCCCCTCCCATCCATTTAAGGTATACAATCTAGGTTACATTAAACCAGTCAGACAATGCTGTCATTCAACAAAAATACACCAGAAATTCTACTGAGTCCATTCTTTTCTTTCCTTCTCCTTCCATCAACTTAGGTAATGATTGTCCCCAGTAGGTTTTTGCTATTGTATTTAATGTAAGGCTCCCATATTTGTTCAAATATTTCGATATTATTTCTTAAACTATATGTAATTTTTTCTAATGGAATACATTTATTCATTTCTATATACCATTGTTGTATTTTCAGATTATCATATTTACCTTTCTTGATGAAAAATGCTCTTTCTGGAGATAGCTAATGTATTATACTCATTAAAAGGAAGTTTAGCAATACATGTGTTTATGAACCACCGGCTTGGGTGCAAATGGGATTGCACGCAATGGGGGAGGGAATGGCGAAAGATTTCATATACACACGGGATGCCAAATTAAAAGGGAAAAAAATGGATAACCCCATACTGAAACATCTGATTAAGATCTGGTACGAGATCAATAAGTGTATTGGAGAGAAAGTGGAAATATTGCCTGAGGCACCACTTACTCACAACGAATTTATGAACATGGGTAACAAAATTCCTGGAGATTTAGTATCAGCAGAAGATCTGATTTATTGAGGATTGCTAGAAAGGGAGGTAGCTTGTGTCCTTTGAGCAGCTAAAAGATTTGTCTTATGGGACCTTTTATTGATTCCTCCAGTTAAGATCATTTCTAAGGGATAGGTGGGGCATGCAGTGACCCCACCTACACTTAGTGAGGTTGAAGGGATACTTTGACTGGGAAACACACACAAATTTATTTCAAGAAAGTACTCTGTACTCCAAGGTGAAAGCCCCAAGCAGGTGCTACACAGATCAAGAGAGAGATGAGAGTCAGACCTAGGCAGAGGTGTTGTAGATGTTCCTGCCGGGTTCTGCTCGCCACCAGGATATCAGATAAGTGGACGAAGGTGCCGTCCAGGGTTTGGCCCACCACGTCCATCAGTCGCTGGAAGGTCTGTGCCACGTTCTTGAGCCCGAATGGCATCCTCAGGAACTCGAACCGCCCGAATGGAGTGATGATGGTCGTCTTGGGGTTGTCGTCAGGGTGTACCACGATTTGGTGGTAACCTCACACCAAGTCCACTTTGGAGAAGATCGTTGCTCTGTGCAGGTTTGCCACAAAGTCCTGGATATGCGGCACGGGGTAACAACCTGAATTTAAATAAAGGGAATTATGATGGTATGAGACGGGAGTTGAGTAAGATTGATTGGGTGGTGTTTATGGGGGAGTTGACTGTGGATAGACAATGGAAAGCATTCACAGATCTAATGGAGAAATTGCAAAAATCGTTTATACTGGTTTGGCAGAAAAATAAACCAAAAAAGGTGACTCAACCGTGGATAACAAGGGAAATGAGAGACAGCATTAGGTCCAAAGAGAGAGCATATCAATTGGCCAAAAAAAGTACCGCAACCGAAGACTGGGAGCAGTTCAAGATCCACCAAAGGAGGACAAAGGGATTAATCAAGAGAGCAAAAATAAATTACGAAAGTAAGCTTGCAGCAAATATAAAATTCGACTGCAAAAGCTTTTATAAATATGTCAAGAGGAAAAGATTGGTGAAATCCAGAGTAGGTCCCTTGCGGTCGGAATCAGGGGAATATATAATGGGGAATAAGGAAATGGCAGACCAATTAAATTCTTACTTTAGTTCTGTTTTTACAAGAGAGGATACAAATAACCTCCCAAGAATGTTGGGAAACATAGAGACTAATGCAAGGGAGGAACTGAAAGAAATCAGTATCTCTAAGGACATGGACTTGGAGAAATTGATGGGATTGAAGGCAGATAAATCCCAAGGGCCTGATAATCTACATCCTAGGGTACTTAAGGAAGTGGCCATTCAGATAGCAGATGCTTTAAGAATTATTTTCCAGAACTCGATAGACTCAGGATCAGTACCCATGGACTGGAGGGTAGCTAATGTTACCCCACTATTTAAAAAGGGGGGTAGAGAAAAAGCGGGGAATTATAGGCCGGTGAGCCTTACATCAGTAGTGGGCAAAATGATGGAATCCATTATTAAGGATGTAATAGCGGAGCATATGACTAGCAGAGAAGGGATCGGACAGAGTCAACATGGATTTACAAAAGGTAAATCGTGCTTGACAAATCTATTGGAATTCTTTGAGATGGTGACAGGTAAAATAGATGGGGGAGAGCCAGTGGATGTGGTGTACCTGGACTTCCAAAAGGCCTTCGATAAGGTCCCGCATAAACGACTGGCTTCCAAAATCAAGGCTCATGGGATTGGGGGCAAAGTATTTTTTTTTAAAATTTTTTATTTTTCACACCATAAACCACATTGACCAAGATACATACATTTTCCTTTTCAAATATATACAGTGTCATTTTCTCCACCCCTCCCTCCTCCCATCCCACCCTCCCTACCTCCCCCCCCATTCATTTAAAGTACAGAATCTAAGATACATTAAACCAGTCAAACAATGTTATCATTCAATAAAAATAAACAAGAAATTCCACTGAGTCAATTCTTTTCATTTCCTTCTCCTTTCGTTATTTTAGATAGATGTCCCCGGTAGGTTTTCTCTATTGTGTTTCATGTATGGCTCCCATATTTGTTCAAATATTTCAATATTATTTCTTAAATTATATGTTATTTTTTCTAATGGAATACATTTATTCATTTCTATATACCATTGTTGTATTCTCAAGTTATCTTCTAATTTCCAAGTTGACATAATACATTTTTTTGCTACGGCTAGAGCTATCATAACATATCTTGTTAGTGCACCATCCAAATCAAGTCCAAATTCTTTATTTTTTATGTTACTTAGGAGGAAGATCTCTGGGTTTTTTGGTATATTGTTTTCTGTAATTTTATTTAATATCTGGTTTAGATCTTCCCAAAATTTTTCCACTTTCTCACATGTCCAGATTGCATGAATTGTTGTTCCCATTTCTTTTTTACAACGAAAACATCTGTCAGATACTGTTGGGTCCCATTTATTTAACTTTTGAGGTGTAATGTATAGCCTGTGTATCCAGTTATATTGTATCATACGTAACCTCGTGATTATTGTATTTCTCATAGTTCCAGAGCATAACTTCTCCCATGTTTCCTTCTTTATCTTTATGTTTAAATCTTGTTCCCATTTTTGTTTAGTTTTACCATTTGTTTCCTCATTCTCTTTTTCTTGTAGTTTAATATACATATTTGTTATAAATTTTTTGATTATCATTGTATCTGTAATCACATATTCAAAATTACTTCCCTCTGGTAACCTCAGACTGCTTCCCAATTTGTCCTTCAAGTAGGATCTCAGTTGTTAGTATGCCAACACTGTATCGTGAGTTATATTATATTTATCCTTCATTTGTTCAAAGGATAGTAATTTATTTCCTGAAAAACAATTTTCTATTCTTTTGATCCCTTTTTTCTCCCATTCTCTAAAGCACACATGTCAAACTCTGGCCCGCGGGCCAAATTTGGCCCGTGATTTAATTATATTTGGCCCACAAGGTCATATTAAATATATATTAGAGTTGGCCCGCTGGCTGCCGTGCCAGTATAGCGCATGCACACTGAAGGTGAAAATGAAGACGCTGGAGGTGTGGAGGGATCTCAGAGTCCCGAATCCCGGGGATCGGAGCGCCGCACTCAGCCCGCCCGGCTCCCGGACACACGGTTGGAGTTGGGGAACATCCTCGCTGGGTCTGCGCTTCAGCGGCGACGCCGGACCGAACGTCTCGTTGGCGATGCCTTCCCCCTCCCTCCGTGCGCGGCGGACCCTGCCTCCCGCTCCTTTTGTTGGAGACAAGCCCGGCGCCGTGAGATCGCAGTTTAATCCCTCTCCAACCATGGTAGGGGGGTGGGAGCAACGCGCTCTTCTCAGCCAATTCCTCCACCGCCCTGGACACCGGCGTTTCAACGGGGAGTTCGGGTGCCTTCGTCAGGTGACCGACCTGTTGGTCCAAGACAAGGGGAGAGCGTACAAACTCCACACAGACAGCACCTGAACTCGGGTGAACGTGGAGCTATGACCCCACATTCCACATCAGGACTGTGTGTAAGATTGGGAGCAGTGAGACGGAAGCTTATTTTGTTCCTGTGATTTAAGCCTTTCTTGGTGTGGGGGGGGGTTCTTCTCTGACCACTTGCCTAACAATTAACCTAATCAGATGTGGAGTTACCACAATACAACAGTTCTCAACCTTTTTCTTTCCACTCGCGCCCCTGTGCCATTGGTGCTCTGTGATTAGTAAGGGATTGCTTAAGGTGGTCTGTGGGTGGAAAGAAAAAGTTTGAAGACCACTGCTTTAATCATCCCTCATTGACTCGTCATGTGCACGGTTTCAGAGCTCCAAAGGAAATGGGCCAATGACAATGACAATGACAATGAAAGAGTTTATCCAAAACTATTATTAAACATTTATTTTAATAAGAAAAAGTTTAACATTACATATGTTGAAAGAAGAGAAAACATGCAGATGTTGTTGAAAATTTTCAATAAATATTTAGTTCGGCCCTCGACTTAGTCCAAGGTTTTAATTTTGGCCCTCCGTGAATTTGAGTTTGTCACCCCTGCTCTAAAGGTAACGTTATCTATTGTAAAAGGGAGTAACTTATTTTGCGTCAATATTAGTTTTGGTAATTGGTAATTTGTTTTATTCCTTTCTACATGAATCTTCTTCCAAATATTGAGCAGATGATGTAATACTGGAGAACTCCTACGTTGTACCAATTTTTCATCCCATTTATATAATATATGTTCAGGTATCTTCTCCCCTATTTTATCTAGTTCTAATCTAGTCCAATCTGGCTTTTCCCTTGTTTGATAAAAATCTGATAGGTATCTTAATTTTGCGGCTCTATAATAATTTTTAAAGTTTGGCAGTTGTAAGCCTCCTTGTTTATACCATTCTGTTAATTTATCTAGTGCTATCCTCGGTTTCCCCCCTTTCCATAAAAATTTCCTTATTATTTTCTTTAACTCCTTGAAGAATTTCTCTATCAAGTGTATTGGCAATGCCTGAAATAGGTATTGTATCCTTGGGAAAATGTTCATTTTAATACAGTTTATCCTTCCTATTAGTGTTAGTGGTAAATCTTTCCAATGCTCTAAATCGTCCTGTAATTTTTTCATTAGTGGATAATAATTGAGTTTATATAGATGGCCGAGGTTTTTATTTATTTGTATACCTAGGTATCTTATTGCTTGCATTTGCCATCGGAATGGTGATTCCTTCTTAAATTTTGAGAAATCCACATTATTCATTGGCATTGCTTCACTTTTATTTGCATTAATCTTGTAACCCGACACTTCTCCATATTCCTTCAATTTCTTATGTAATTCTTTTATTGATAATTCTGGTTCTGTTAAATATACTATAACATCATCTGCAAATAAACTGATTTTATATTCCTTGTCTTTTATTTTTATCCCTTTTATTTTATTTTCTGTTCTTATCAATTCTGCTAGTGGTTCTATAGCTAACGCGAACAATAAGGGTGATAGTGGGCATCCTTGCCTTGTTGATCTGCTTAAATTAAATTGCTTTGATATATATCCATTTACTGTCACTTTTGCCAATGGCCCCTTATATAATGCTTTAATCCAATTAATATACTTCTCTGGTAAACTGAATTTTTGCAATACTTTGAATAAATAATTCCATTCTACTCTGTCAAAGGCCTTCTCTGCGTCTAAAGCAACTGCTACTGTTGGCGCTTTACTCCCTTCTACTGCATGAATTAAGTTAATAAATTTACAAATATTGTCTGTTGTGCGTCTTTTTTTAATAAATCCAGTTTGGTCTAGATTTACCATTTTAGGTACATAATCTGCTAATCTGTTTGCTAATAGTTTAGCTATTATCTTATAATCTGTGTTAAGTAATGATATTGGTCTATATGACGCTAGTGCGAGTGGATCTTTCCCTCTCTTTGGTATTACTGTAATTATTGCTGTTTTGCATGAATCTGGTAAGCTTTGTGTTTTGTCAATCTGGTTGATTACTTCCAGGAGGGGAGGAATTAATAAATCTTTAAATGTTTTATAGAATTCTATTGGGAATCCATCCTCTCCTGGTGTTTTATTATTTGGTAGTTTTTTTTTATTATCTCTTGTATTTCTACTATTTCAAATGGTTCTGTTAATTTATTTTGTTCCTCTATTTGTAATTTTGGTAGTTCAATTTTAGTTAAAAATTCATCTATTTTGTCTTCTTTCCTTTCGTTTTCAGTTTGGTATAATTGTTCATAGAATTCTCTGAAGTTTTCATTAATCTCCGTTGGATTATATGTGATTTGTTTGTCTTTTTTCCTTGATGCCAATACCATTCTCTTTGCTTGTTCTGTCTTAAGCTGCCATGCTAGAATTTTGTGCGTTTTTTCCCCTAGTTCATAATATTTCTGTTTTGTCTTGATTATATTCTTCTCCACCTTATATGTTTGTAGTGTTTCATATTTTATTTTTTTATCTGCCAATTCTCTTCTTTTAGTTGTGTCTTCCTTCATTGCTAATTCTTTTTCTATATTTGATTGTAATCCTTCTTCATCTTGGTTACATAACTTATTATTTGCCCTCTGATGAACGCTTTCATTGCGTCCCATAGTATAAACTTAACACTGATTCCGTATTTATTTCAAAGTACATTTTAATTTGTCTTTCAATTAATTCTCTAAAATCCTGCCTTTTAAGTAGCATGGAGTTTAATCTCCATCTATACATTCTTGGAGGGATGTCCTCTAACTCTATTGTCAATATCCAGGGTGAATGGTCCGATAATATTCTAGCTTTATATTCTGTTTTTCTTACTCTATCTTGCATACGAGCTGATAACAGGAATAGGTCTATTCTTGAGTATGTTTTATGTCTACCCGAATAATATGAATATTCCTTTTCCTTTGGGTGTTGTTTTCTCCATATATCCAAAAGTTGCATTTCTTGCATCGATTTAATTATAAATTTGATTACTTTGTTTTTTCTGTTAATTTTTTTCCCAGTTTTATCCATATTTGAATCCAAATTAAGGTTGAAATCCCCTCCTATTAATATGTTCCCTTGCGTGTCTGCTATCTTCAAAAAAATATCTTGCATAAACTTTTGATCTTCTTCGTTAGGTGAATATACATTGAGTAGATTCCAAAACTCCGAATATATCTGACATTTTATCATTACATATCTCCCTGCTGGATCTATTATTTCCTCTTCTATTTTAATTGGTACATTTTTACTGATTAATATAGCTACTCCTCTAGCTTTTGAATTATATGATGCTGCTGTTACATGTCCTACGCAATCTCTCTTTAATTTCTCATGCTCCATTTCAGTTAAATGTGTTTCTTGCACGAATGCTATATCAATTTTCAGTAAATTTAGCAGTTTCTTCCTTTTGATTTGGTTATGTATTCTGTTAATATTTAAAGTCATATAGTTCAACGTAGCCATTTCATACTTTGTTTATCTTCCCTTTCCATTTCCTCATCATCACCTTTCCTTCTTATCCATTTCTGCTTTCTTGTTTTGAACACTTTATAAGACAACATTTCTAAAACATAAAACATTTCCATTATTCTCCTATCTAAAACTTCTTTAACCCCATTCTCCCCTCCCCCTCCTGAGTTGCCCTTTATCCCTTGTCGGGCAACCACATCTCCCCTCTCCATTTGGATTTGTGAATTCACTTGCAAGCGTCAACTGGTTTTGCAGTGACCGTAACTCCTCCCCACCTAGCCCCCCCCGGAAAAGATTTCAATTTTCATATATAACAAAGGTCACTCTTTTAATTCCCTCCTTATTTCCTCTGTTCCCTTTCATTCCCTTATTAATTCTTATCTATACTCTATATATTTTCCTCTAAATACAGATACACTCATATACACACATATATATATATATATATATACACATCTATATATATATATATATATATATATATATATCTACCCATATACACACATACATATAGTTCGTGGTCATTTTTACTCTCATTACATGTCTTCATCTCTCTGCTTATTTTGTAGTTGTTCTGCAAATATTCGTGCTTCCTCCGGATCTGAGAATAGTCTGTTTTGTTGCCCTGGAATAACTATTTTAAGTACCGCTGGGTACTTTAACATAAATTTATATCCTTTTTTCCATGGATCGTTTTTGCTGTATTGAACTCCTTCCTATTCTTCAGGAGTTCAAAACTTATGTCTGGATAGAAAAAAAATTTTTGACCTTTGTATTCCAGTGGCTTTTTGTCTTCACTTATTTTCTTCATTGCTTTCTCCAATATATTTTCTCTAGTTGTATATCTTAAGAATTTTACTAAAATGGACCTTGGTTTTTGCTGCGGTTGTGGTTTCGGGGCTAGTGTTCTATGTGCCCTTTCTATTTCCATTTCTTCCTGTAATTCTGGTCTTCCTAGGACCCTAGGGATCCAATCTTTTATAAATTCTCTCATATTCTTGCCTTCTTCATCTTCCTTAAGGCCCTCTATCTTTATATTATTTCTTCTATTATAGTTTTCCATTATATCTATCTTCTGAGCTAACAGCTCATGTGCCTCTTTAACTTTTTTATTAGATTCTTCTAATTTCTCTTTTAAGTCCTCTACTTCCATTTCTATGATTATTTCTCGTTCTTCCACATTATCCACTCTTTTTCCTATCTCTGATATGACCATTTCTATTTTATTCATTTTTTCTTCTGCACTCTTAATTCTTCTTTTTATTTCATTAAATTCTTGTAATTGCCATTCTTTTACTGATTCCATATATTCTTTTAAAAAAAAATCCATTGTCCTGCCTTTCCCTTCTTCTTCCATTTCTCTATGTTGTTGTTCTTCTTCTTCCTCTGGGTTGGCCATCTGTTGTTTCGTTGTTTTCTTTTTGCTCTCTTCTTTCTTGTTCTCATTGTTTTCTGTGTTCTCTTCCTGTTGCTGTGTTGCAGCTGTCACTCTCAGCTGTGATCGACTCCTCAGCTGTTCCCCCCTCCCGTCAGTGTGTTTTTTTCCATGCGCGTTTGCGCACTTTTTCTCAGCTCCGCGAGCCATTTTTGTAGTCCCGAGTTCGGGACTTCCACTGACCTGAGGGAGCGGGCTTCTCTCTCCGCGGCGGGCCTCCTTGGACAGGTAAGGCCTTCACCTTCTTTTTCCGATGTTCTTTCTTCTTCTCTTCTTCCCGTTGCTTTCGACTTTTCTCTCTTCGCTGCCATTTTCTTCTCACCTTTACTTTTACTTTTTTTTTATTTTTATTCTTGTACCTTTGTGTTTTGTGTGTTTTTTTTTCAACTTTTCCGGAGAGGGCTGGAATTCCCTGACCGGCCACTACTCCTTCACGTGACTCCTTCGGGGACAAAGTATTGATGTGGATTGAGAACTGGCTGGCAGGTAGAAGAAAGAGAGTTGGGATAAATGGCTCATTTTCTGAGTGGCAGGCGGTGACCCAGTGGGGTGCCACAGAAATCTGTACTGGGACGCCAGCTGTTCACAATTTACATTAATGATCTGGATGAGGGGATTGGATGTAATATCTCCAAATTTGCAGATGACACTAAGCTAGGAGGGGTTGTGTGCACGGAAGAGGGGGTCAGGAAGCTCCAGTGTGATTTGGATAAATTGAAGGACTGGGCAGATACATGGCAAATGCACTACAATGTGGATAAATGTGAGGTTATCCACTTTGGTAATACAAACCGGAGGGCAGATTACTATTTGAATGGCAATAGATTAAGAGATGGGGAAGTGCAGAGAGACCTAGGGGTACTTGTACACCAGTCTCTGAAGGCGAGCATGCAGGTACAGCAGGCGGTTAAAAAGGCAAATGGTATGTTGGCCTTCATATCAAGAGGGTTTGAGTCTAGGAACAAGGATACCTTACTGCAGCTGTACAGGGCCTTGGTGAGACCCCACCTGGAGTATTGTGTGCAGATTTGGTCACCTTATCTAAGGAAGGATGTTCTTGCAATGGAGGGAGTGCAGAGGCGATTCACCAGGCTGATATCTGGAATGGTAGGAATGACTTATGAGGAAAGATTGCACAAATTGGGATTGTACTCGCTGGAGTTTCGAAGATTGAGGGGATCTCATAGAGAACATAAAATTCTGGCAGGACTGGACAGAATGGATGCAGATGGGATGTTTCCAAGGATGGGAAAATCCAGAACCCGGGGCCATGGTTTGAGGATAATAGGCAAACCATTTAGGACCGAGATGAGGAGGAATTTCTTTACCCAGAGGGTGGTGAATCTGTGGAATTCATTGCCACAGAGGGCAGTAGAGGCAGGTTCATTAAATATATTTAAGAGGGAATTAGATCTATTTCTTCAGTATAAGGGTATTAAAGGTTACGGAGAGAAGGCGGGGACAGGGTACTGAACTTTAAGATCAGCCATGATCTCGTTGAATGGTGAAGCAGGCTCGAAGGGTTGAATGACCTACTCCTGCTCCTATCTTCTATGTTTCTATGTTTCTAACAATCTGGAATGGTGACCTTTTTAAGCTGACTGTAGTCGCCACATGGTCTCCAGCCCCCAGAAGCCCATGGACTGTGAGACCGCTGAACAATGCCCAACACCTCAAGCTTGCGGAACTCCTCCTTGGCCAGTTGGAGCTTCTCCAGGGGAAGTCGTCTTGCCCATCCATGAAGAGGTGGACCCTTGGTAAGAATGTGATGCCTGATGCCATGTTGAGGCACCTCCACCATGAACTGAGAGGAAAAGATTGCCGGGAACTCGGCTAGCACCTTGGAGAACTTATCATCTGAGATGTGGATGGGGTCCAGGTGTAGTGCCGGGAGACCGGCACCCCTAAGTGGGAAGGTTTGGAATGTCTCTGCATGCACAAGTCTCTTGCTCTTGAGGTCTACTAGAAAGCTGTGGGCTTGCAGGAAGTCCACTCTGAGGAGACGCTGCTCCACTGTGGCCAGTGTGAACTCCCACGAGAAGTGACTGCCTCCGAACTGCTGCTCAGCCCTACGCATTGCATAGGTCCATATGCTGTTGATGGAAGCCCGCTTGCCTGCATCTAGTGTCCATACCTGTCGGGGGCATCATGCTGACTTCCGCTCCTGTATCCACCAAGAATCATCAACTGGAAAGGCAATCCCAAATGTACAGGAGGCTCTCTCGATGGCCAGCCGCCTTGTCCATCAGCGACAGATGGCCTTGTCGTTTCTCTGGAACTTCAAGGTGACCGGCATTGGCGGGCCTCGGAGCCCTATCTGCCACTCCTTTCCAGGGCCTGCCTTGGTCTGGTTGCAAGACTTTGTGACGAGCCCCACAATAGCCAAGCATTTCTGTTTCTGCTTCCACAGAATATCTGCCCATGCTGCGACTTTCCAGGTGTCATTGAAGTCTGCATCAGCCAGGAGCAGTTGGATGTCCTTGGGCAGTTGCTCCAAGAACGGCTGCTCGGACATGATGCAGGGCTCGTAGTCTCCCAGGAGGGCCAGCATCTTGTTCATGAGCACTGATGGGAATCTGTCCCCTAGCCCATTGTGGTGGAGCAGCCATGACCCTCTCTCTCTCTCCACGAGAGCCCGAAAGTCTCAGTTCATAGCTCTTTGAAGGCACTGTAAGTGCCTTCTGATGATGGCCTGTGGATGAAGTTGGCCACTCTAGCTGCAGTCTCTGGATCCAGGGCGCTGGCCTTGTGGTAGTACCGTGTGATCTCAGATGTGATGCCCCAAATCTGCACCTGAGCCTGAGCCTGGTCGAACCACATAGTGGTTGAACTGTCCAGAAGGTTGGGAGCTTGAGGCCGACTGTACTGATTGCTGCTTCGCTATCCATTACTGGGTTTAGATGACATCTAAACTATCGGGGTCGCCAATTATAGCCAACTACTACAAAGAAACACACACACTTGCAGTGTGGGAAGTTAAACTCTGAGATTTATTGAGGCTGGAAAGGCTCCTTTAATATACTTGGAGTTCCCGCCGTTTGTTTGATTGACTGACATCAGCTGCAAGAATAACAATAGCATTCTTGCATGTGAATACCCTTCTTCCCCAGCCTGTTATTGATCTGTTAGCTGGGCAGCTTTACCAGTGCCATTTTGGGGCCGCTGGTCTCATACTGCTCCATCTTTCAACCGCATTGGTTCGTTGCGTTAAGGGACGTGTTACAGAGTGTTATGCTGCTGTTTACTACCATGCGTGTCGCGTGATGTGCTGGCTTGATCTTCGTGGTGGCGGGCCGCCACACTCTGTCATTACTTTGTGTGAATATTTCAGTATAAGAACCCTTTTTTTAGCATGATTGCGCTGAATCACTGGCAATCTATCTTAGCATGGATCTATTTGTACGAATTCTGTCAATATGGTGAGAACGCTGTGCAACTTGATTACTATTTGCCCTTGTATTTTCTGACCGTTGTATATTTCACCTTTTCCTTAAAGGTCAAAGCATGGACATTTCAGAACTTTATTTTCTTGTCTCAAATATGACAAACCTCGTACATTTGCAATGATTCCGACCGCTTTAATATTTTCTCAACATTCATTCCTCCATCTCACTATTCTTCAAAGAGATGATCATTTGAGCAGCAAACTAGAATTCATTAATGAAAATCATTCTGGGACTTTAGGAAAACAGAGCTAGGGAAGAAATTACAGAGGCCCTTACAGTGAAGACTGGAGAGTGGTTAATGTTGTACTGTTATTTGGAAAGGTGGAAATCTACAGGAGAGTGCACCTGATGTCAGTAGTGGAAAAGTTGGTGGGATTCGTATGGACATTTGGATAGGTGGGACCTAATGTACCAAATAACATAACTTGAGGTCTCTTGGAGATGAAACTAAGTAAATTATTTTGGCATTTATTTTGTATTTTATGTATGTATGTGATTATTATATGCTGGGTGAAAGAGGTATTTTATGTTCATGTGCATGCAGTGTGGACTGGAGAAATTCTGTTTCATCTGGTCGTACTGTATATGTACAGTCAGATGATAATAAACTTGAATTTAAAGTCGTTTTGTGCATGGGAGTCCTTGTCTTACAAAGTAGTCTTTTTAAGAAGTAACTAGAGGATTGATGAGATGGGCATGCTGGTGGATATCTACGTCTATATGGACTTGGCAAGGCTTTTTACAAATTAATTTGGAAGATTTGATCTTAAGGGTCCAAGATGAGCTGGCCAAATTGGATTCAAAATTGGCTCAGTAGAGGAATTAGAGGAATTGCTATTGGAGAGTTGCTTTTCTAATTGGAGTCCTTTGACCATTGGTGTACCACAGGGGCCAATGTTGGATGCACTGTGTTTTTTTAATCTATAATAATGATTTTAATGGCAATGTAGTCAATGCGATAAATAAATTTTCAGATGACAAAATTGGTGATGTATTAGACACTGAGAAAAATATCTAAATTTACAACAGGATCCAAATTAGTTGGGAAAATGAGTCAAGAAGTGGTAAATGGAACTTAACCCTGACCAGTGAGAGACAATGCACTTTGATAATTCAAATAAGTGTAGGACAGAGCTTGGTGTGTGTTGTAGAACAGAGAGATCTAGGGAGATCTAGGGTTATATCTGTATAGTTTCTTGAAAGTGTTGACTCAGGTGGACAGTTGGCATACTTTCCTTCAATGGGCAGGGTATTGAGTACAAAAGTTGGGACCTCATGAAGCTGGGACAGCTGTGGAAGGCACATAGAGACAACAGTAAGGGTACAGTGTGCAATTCTGGTTGCCCAGCCATAGGAAAGATATCAATAAGTTGGATGGGGTGCAGAGATGATCTTTTGGATGTTGCTGAGACTGGAGGTCTTGAGTGAAAATGAGAGGTTGGATACATTGGGTCTTTGTTCCGGAGATTGTAAGAGGCTGATGGGTTATCTTTTTGAGGTTTATAAAACTGAGGGGCATGGATGAAGTGAATGCTCACAGTCTTTTCCAGCAAACAGGAGTTGGAGCAAGAGTGTGCGAGAGTGGGACAGTTTGAATAGCTGAGTAGTGTGCTGGTAAGTTTCTTTTCCAGTGAACGGGAGTTAGAGTGAGAGGAAAACAGTTTAAAAAGGTGAGAGTATAAGCAGAGCAGCCATTGTGTGACTGGTGAGTTGAGGCTTTTGCTCAAGTGGCTTTGGCGAGAAGAGGTGGAGACTAAGGATAGATTCTGGTGAGAACATTATTATTTATTCTTTGACCTTATATTAGTGCCTAGTGAAATAGACAAAATGGTAACAGGGTTAATGGAGTCTCTGTAGCAAAGTATTCTCTATTGAGCTACTATAGCTGTTGGTGTAGACATTGTCGAGTTACTGTGAAGTCTAGTGCAAGACTGACATCTCCACATGGACAGGAAGTGATGTCATCAGCCCAGATAAAAAACCTGTGTTGGATGCAGGTCAATTTCCTGCATTTTCCACAGCATGTCCGCCATTTTGGGAGCTGGTTCGTTTGCTGGTAAGTGGGTCACTACATGTACATCTTGTGAGATGTTGGAATTCTGTGAGACTTGCCATCTCCCTGATGGCTACATCAACACAAGATGCATTGAGCTGCAGCTCATTATAGATGAACTCCTCGTACAAGAGAATGAGGAGTTCATAGATAAGAACTACAGGAAGGAAGTCACACTGAAGTTGCAAGAGGCAGGTAGCTGGGTGACTCTCAGGAAAAGGAAAGCAAAAGCAAGTAGCTAGGTAGTGTAGGGTACCCCTGGGGCAGTTCCCCTTATTGAAACCATTTTGAATACTTGAGGGGATGACATCTCCAGGGCAAGGCTGCAATGACTGGGTTTTTCGTATTGAGCCTGGCCCTGTGGCTCAGAAGGGAAGGAGGGAGAAAATGAGAGCAGGAGTGATAAGGGATTCAATAGTTGGAGGAGCAAACAGGAGATTCTATGGTCATGAAAGAGACACCCAGACAGTTTGTTGCCTCCTAGGTGCCTATGTCTAAGATTGGGTCCATAACATCATGAAAAGTGAGGGTGAGCAGCTAGAAGTCATGGAACATATATCAAATTTTAGACATATAGCATGGTAACAGATCCTTTCAGCCCATGAGCCCTTACTATCCAATTATTCCCAATTGATCTACAACCCCTGTACATTTTGAAGGGTGGGAGGAAACTGGAGCACCCAGAGGAAACCCACAGAGACACAGGAAGAATGTACAAGCTTCTTACAGACAGTGCCAGATCCGAACCCAGTTTGCTGGCACCATAACAGCATTGGTATGTTAACCATACCACCCCTTTGATATTGGCATCAATGACATAAGTGGCAAAAAGGATGAGGTCCTGACGAGAGAATACAGGGAGTTAGGTAGGACACTGAAAGACAGGACCTCAATGGCAGTTATCTCAGGTTTGCTGCCTGTGCCACACACCAGTAAAGGCAAGAATAGGATGGAATATGGCAGATGATGGTGTGGCTGTATCATTGGTACAGGTGGTAGGGTTTCAGGCTTTTGGATCATAGGGATCTCTATGGGGAAGATGCAATCTGTACAAAATGGACGGGTTACTCCTGAACTGGTGGATAAGTTTGCAAGAGCTTTTGAGGAGGTTTTAAAAGTGAAAAGTAGAGAATGGAGCAGATGGTGGAAAGGTTAATGCAATGTGTAGTGAGATTGTGAGGGAGGACAGGCAGTGAAGGGAGCACCACTGTAGTCAGTTGGAAGGATTGAAATGTGTTTATTTCAATGCAAGATGTATTAGGAATAAGGGAGCTAAACTTCAAGCATTGATCAGTGTGTGGAATTATAATGTTGTGGCTGTTGCATTGACTTAGCTGATGCAAGGACAGAATTGGCTGATGTAGGTAACGAAGTTTAAAATGAAGAGGAAGGGAAGTAAAAGTGGGATGGGGAAGAGTAGCATAACTGCACAGAGCTATTAGGAAGAAACCTTTTCCTGATCAACCGCCATGCTCCGTTTTAATTAGATGACTATATTATCAGGGAAAAAAAATTATTTTAAGAGTTGCAGTTCAAAATGCAAGAAAGCACCAAACCCCTTTGTTGGTCAAGAATAACAGTGTCTTTACTGATGAAGATGATGCTCTTGTATTTGCTAATTCATGGCCTGAAAACAAGCAGAAAAAATATCAAGATCAATACTCTCAATAAATGAAGCCAACTCAAGAAGAGAAAGATGGTTCACAGAAGGTGGATGCCATGAACTAACTGAAATTGATATTGATGATGTCCAAGTTAACAGAGATTTGCAAGCTGCAGATGATGCTTGAAATGTTTTTTAAGTTTTACTGTTTTTACTTAATTGTTCTGTTTGGACGAGGTGGTTTTGTTTGCTTCTCCTTCCGAAGTTGTTGGCCACTTGGTCATGTTGGTCACTTTCCGTGCTGGTTGTCAGTGTTTTTTTCTTTTGGGGGGGAGGGTTTAATATATATTTTTTATTCTTTTTAATGGTTTCTTTCTTTTCTATCAAGGAGATGTATTTTAGTTTGCAGTTTAACTGCGAACAGTGGTCCCATCCCAGTGGCGGTGGAAGTTTAACATTCATTATCTCTTGTACTTCTACTATTTCAAATGGCTCTGTTAATTTATTTTGTTCCTCTATTTGTAGTTTTGGTAGTTCAATTTTAGTCAGAAATTCATGTATTTTCCCTTCTTTCCCTTCGTTTTCAGTTCGGTATAATTGTTCATAGAATTCTCTAAAGTTTTCCTTAATTTCTTTTGGATTATATGTAATTTGTTTGTCTTTTTTCCTTGATGCCAATACCATTTTCTTAGCTTGTTCTGTCTTAAGCTGCCATGCTAGGATTTTGTGTGTTTTTTCACCTAGTTCATAATATTTCTGTTTTGTCTTCATTATGTTCTTCTCCACCTTATATGTTTGTAGTGTTTCATATTTTATTTTTTTATCCGCCAATTCTCTTCTTTTAGTTGTATCTTCCTTCATTGCTAATTTTTTTTCTATATTTACTATTTCCCTTTCCAACTGCTCTGTTTCCTGATTATAGTCCTTCTTCATCTTGGTTACATAACTTATTATTTGCCCTCTAATGAATGCTTTCATTGCATCCCATAGTATAAACTTATCTTTCACTGATTCCGTATTTATTTCAAAATACATTTTTATTTGTTTTTCAATAAATTCTCTAAAATCCTGCCTTTTATGTAACATCTCCATCTATACATTCTTGGAGGGATGTCCTCTAGCTTTACTGTCAATATTAAGGGTGAATGGTCCGATAGTATTCTAGCTTTATATTCTGTTTTTCTTACTCTATCTTGCATACTAGCTGATAACAAAAATAGGTCTATTCTTGAGTATGTTTTATGTCTAGCCGAGTAATATGAATATTCCTTTTCTTTTAGGTGTTGTTTCCTCCATATATCCAAAAGTTGCATTTCTTCCATTGATTTAATTATAAATTTGGTTACTTTGTTCTTTCTGTTAATTTTTTCCCCAGTTTTATCCATATTTGAATCCAAATTCAGGTTGAAATCCCCTCCTATTAATATGTTCCCATGCATATCTGCTACCTTCAAAAAGATATCTTGCATAAACTTTTGATCTTCTTCGTTAGGTGAATATACATTGAGTAGATTCCAAAACTCCGAATATATTTGACATTTTATCATTACATATCTCCCTGCTGGATCTATTATTTCCTCTTCTATTTTAAATGGCACATTTTTACTAATTAATATAGCTACTCCTCTTTCTTTTGAATTATACGATGCTGCTGTTACGTGTCCTACCCAATCTCTCTTTAATTTCTTGTGCTCCAATTCAGTTAAGTGTGTTTCTTGCACAAATGCTATATCAATTTTTTCTTTTTTCAGTAAATTTAGCAGTTTCTTCCTTTTAATTTGGTTATGTATTCCATTAATATTTAAAGTCATATAGTTCAACGTAGCCATTTTAAACTTTGTTTATCTTCCCTTTCCGTTTCTCCATCATTACCTTTCCTCCTTATCCATTTCTGTTTTCTTGTTTTAAACCCTTTATAAGACAACATTCCTAAAACATCAAACATTTTCCTTATTCTCCTATTTAAAACTTCTTTAGCCCCAATCTCCCCTTCCCCTCCTGAGTTGTCCTTTATCCCTTGTCGGGCAACCACATCCTCTCCATTTGGATTTGCGAATTCACTCGCAAGCGTCAACTGATTTTGACCGTAACTCCTCCCCACCCAGCCCCCCCAGAAAAGATTTCACTTTTCATATGTAACAAAGGTCACTCTTTTAGTTCCCTCCTTATTCCCTCTATTCCATTTCCTTCCCTTATTAATTTTTGTCTATACTATCTATATTTTCTTCTAAATACAGATACATTCATGTATGCACATTATACATATACACACATATACCTCTTTACCCACATACATATAAATCGTGGTCATTTTTACTCTTATTACATGTCTTCATCTCTCTGGTTGTTTTGTAGTTGTTCTGCAAATTTCCTTACTTCCTCTGGATCCGAGAATAGTTTTTTTTTTCCCCCATAAGATCGTTTTCAATGTATTGAACTCCTTTCTCTTCTTCAGGAATTCAAAGAAGTTTAACATTCATGATATTAAATATGATGGCAAGTAAATTAAATTTTACGACAGAGCTCAATACGAAAAACCCAGTCATTGCAGCCTTGCCCTGGAGATGTCGTCCCCTCAAGTATTAAAAATGGTTTTATTAAGGGGAACTGCCCCAGGGGTACCTACACTACCTAGCTACTTGCTTTTGCTTTCCTTTTCCTGAGAGTCACCCAGCTACCTGCCTCTTGCAACTTCAGTGTGACTTCCTTCCTGTAGTTCTTATCTATGAACTCCTCATTCTCTTGTACGAGGAGTTCATCTATAATGAGCTGCAACTCAATGCATCTTGTGCAGATGTAGCCATCAGGGAGATGGCAAGTCTCACAGAATTCCAACATCTCACAAGATGAACATGTAGTGACCCACTTTTTTGGCTTACGTTAAAAAGTTGAAAATAAATATTGCTTTCTTGCAAGAAACTCATGTGACTGAAAAAGAACATCAGTGATTGAAAAGGGATTGGGTTGGTCAAGTTTTAGCTTCTTCTTTCAATTCAAAAGCAAGAGGTGTTGCTATTTTGATTAAGAAGAAATTGCTTTTCAAATGAGAATCAATTGTTTGTGACTCAGTGGGAAGACTTTTAGTAATTAATTGTCAAATTTGGACACTTATAAATATTTATGTGCCAAATGTTGATGACGAGAAATTTATTCAAGAATTCTTTTTTTAAATTTGGCTCAGGCATACAAAAAGGTAATATTGGAGGGGATTTTAATTGTTTTGTGGATCCATTATTAGATAAATCTCCAAAAATAGTAAGAGATTCAAAATGGCAAAACAAATTTTAGTATTAATGAAGGAAATGGACTGAATTAATGCAACCTAGATTGTATACCTAAAATGGATGAGAGTGGGGGGGGGGTGGGGGGTGGCTTGGGAGGAGGGAGGGGGAGGGAGAAAAAGTCACTGTAAATGTGTGAAAAAGAAAAAGTGTATATCATGGCTATTGTGATTTATGGTGTGAAAAATAAAAAAATTTAAAAAAAATTAAAAAAAAAGAAAGAAATGAAGGAAATGAATTTAGTTGATATTTGGAGAAGGTTGAATCATAAGGAAAAAGATTTTTCATTTTATTCATCACAATATGATTCTTATTCTAGAGTATATTTTTTTAATTATTGGCTCATTTGCAAGGACATTTAATATCCACTGAATATTCATGAAAGAATATTGTCAGATCATTCTCTTTTATTATTAACATAAAAAATAGAAACTACATATAGATGGAGATTTAATTCTTTATTATTAAGAAATGTAGAGTTCTGTAATAAGATCAAATACCACAAAATTTACAAACAAATACAGATTTAGTTAATAGTAAATGTGTTTTGTGGGACACCTTAATAGCATATTTAAAAAGAAAATTATTAGCTTTATGACTAAAGTTAAGAAACAGTATTTTAGTGATAAATTGGAAAAGGAGATAGAAAATTTAGAAAAAGAATTACAGCAGAATTCAACTGAGGCTAAAAAGCTATAATGTTAAATAAAAAATTGCAATATAATTCATTACAGGAATAAAACAGAGAAATTACTACAAAGAACTAGACAAAAATATCATTAATTAGGGGAGAGAGCTCATAAAGTATTGGCATGGCAATTAAAGACAGAGCAAACTCCTGGAACAATCAATGCCATTAGGAAAGATTCAAAAATTACATATAAACTCCAAGATATAAATGATGCTTTTAAGGAATTTTATATGAAATTATATACATCTGAATCTGAAAAAGATGAGGTGAAGATTAATAAATTTTTAGCTGACATTCAGTTACCTTTTTTGAGTATTCATGAATGCAATGACTTAGATGCTCCCTTTACTTATAGAAAAGTTATAGAAGTACTTAATTCAATGCCTAATGGGAAGTCCTCTGGTGAAAATGGATTTACATCTGAATTTTATAAAAAATGTCAAAACTTATTAATGCCTCTATTAATGGATGTATTGAAACAAGCAATGGAGGTTCATTCTTTACCGGATTCTTTTTCTCATGCAATTATAACTATTATTCTCAAGAAAGATAGGGATCCTTTAAATACTGGATCATATAGACCTATATCTTTATTAAATGTTGATTATAAAATTGTAACTAAAGTTCTAGCAAATAGATTATCAAATTACTTACCAGGTTTAATTTATTTAGATCAAGCTAGATTTATTAAAAATCATTATTTTGCAGATAATATTGCAAAATTAATTAGTTTGAAGGAATCCAACTTACCAATGGTCTTATCATTAGATGCCAAAAAGACATTTGATAGGATAGAGTGGAGTTTTTTAAATTTAAGGTATTGAAAACTATTCTTTAACCCTATAATCTGTCACAACCTGACTTAAGGAGGTTTTAGAGGAAATTATTAAGATTAAATTGTTGATGGAACCAACATTATTTTTATTAGGTAATGTTAAAATGTTTGGTTTAAAATTGAGATTAAGTAGGTACAGGAACATGATCCTTTATCTGGACATCTAAAATCCAGAAAGCTCCAAAATGGAGCAAGTGGGGACCGGCGGTAGGGGGAGGCGGCAGGGTGGCCGATGGACCAGCGGTCGGGGGAGGCGTCTGGGAGACTGGAAGTTACTGGTGGATATGGCAGCACAATTCGGGTGGGCTTTCCGAAATCCGGAAAGATCCGAAATTCGGAACACACTGTCCCTCAAGGGTTCCAGATAAAGGATCGTGTACCTGCATCAAATTAGCCTTGTCTGTAGCGAAAAAATGCATAGCGATTACATGGAAAAATGAGATTGATTTAAGTTTGCAACGGTGGCATATGGAATTAAGATCATACACTCCATTGGAAAAGAACATGTATAATTTACATGTTAGTGAACTTTTTTTAAATCATAAAATGTGGAGGCCTGATTTGGATTATATGGATTTAAAATTTTGAAATTTCTTCAGCACGTTGTGGTGGTGTTACCCTATTCCGTGGCATTTAATTATGTTATTGGTGGGTGTATCTCCTTTCTTTCTTTGGGATTGGGGATAGTAGGGAGAGGGAAGGATTGGTGAGAGGGGTATTGGGGTGGATAGGAGGGAGTGGGGGGAAGAGGGATTTGGTATATAGCACATTGTTTTTTGTATATGAATTATTATATTTGAATGAAATGTGGTTTAAAATTTAAAATAAAGTATTCTTTAAAAAAAAGAGTAGCATAACTAATCATGGATAGTTTAGATTAAATTCAACTTTATTGTCATTGTGCCAAGTAAAATACAAAGCCAATGAAATACAATTAGCATCTAACTAGAAGTTAAAAAAATAGTGCTATATACAAATAACGACGTGCAAACAAAAACAAGCGCATTCAGCAAACAAACAATTATAAAAATACTGACAGTACAATGTGAGTGCAGTACCACTCAGCGCTGTAATATCACATCTGCAAAAAGGGAGGATGTGGTGGAGGGATTGTGCTCTGTATGGGTGGAAGTCAGAATCAGAATTTATTGTTGAGAACATGTTTTACAAAATGTGTTGCTTTCCAGCAGCTTACAAGGGACAAAAATTACTAAATATTTCCTTTAAAAACAAATTTGTGCAAAAAAAGAGAAAAAGTGAGATTGGGAGTGACTACTCTATTGGGAGTAGTCTGTCAGTCCCCAAATAGCCCTTGGGACACTGAGGAACAGAAGAGTTGGCAGATTTTGGAATGGTGCAAAAATAACCAAGTTTTTGTTATGGGAGATGTCAACTTCCCTAATATTGATTGACACCTCTTACCACAAGAGCGATAAATATGGAATAGGTCTCAGTGGCCTGAATTGGCTTCAACATGTAAATAAAATGTAAAATTTAAACAATTTGTCAGGTGTCTCCGAAGAAGGAGAATAGCCTAGAGGAGAGACCATGCTGGATCTAGTACTGAGCAATGAACCTGGTCAGGTGACAGACCTCTCAGTGGGGAGTTTTCTGATGACAGTAGCTCCCTGACCTTTAGCATAGATATGGGCAATGATAGGAGTAGACAAAAAGATAGTATTTAAATGGAGAATGGCTAATTTTGATGGGATTAGGCAGGAATTGGGAAGATTAAATTGGGAACAGATGTTCTCAGGGTAAAGCACAGAAGTAATGTGGAGGGTGTTTAGGTACAAAAGAGGTGAGACAGCAAGTTAAGAGGAAGAATATAGAATATTTCAGCAAAGTTACAGGCCCTTCAGCCGATGAAACCTACTCAACTATCTAAACCTTTCCTACCTCACACCCATATCCCTCTTTTTCTTGCATTAATACATTTGTCAAAGAGTTTTAGATTTCAAATTGTTTTGCCTGACGTTTTAACTCAGAACTGAATTTTATCTTTTACTTCATTGATGGCCAGACGTGTAATTTTGATTAAATGGAAAGATAACACTCCACCTACCCACACACAATGGTTAAATGATGTTAGTCGTAAATCACAAAAATCTTTAGACACTGTGTTTGAAGTAAAAAACACAGAATGCTGGAAAAGCTCAGCAGGTCAAACAGAGTCCTTTATGTCTCTCTTTGGCTTTGCTTCGCGGACGAAGATTTAAGGAGGGGTATGTCCATGTCTGCTGCAGGCTCGTTAGTGACTGACAAGTCCGATGCGGGACAGGCAGGCACGGTTGCAGCGGTTGCAAGGGACAATTGGTGGGTTGGGTGTTGGGTTTTTCCTCCTTTGTCTTTTGTCAGTGAGGTGGGCTCTGCGGTCTTCTTCAAAGGAGGTTGCTGCCCGCCGAACGGTGAGGCGCCAAGATGCATGGTTGGAGGCGATATCAGCCCACTGGCGGTGGTCAATGTGGCAGGCACCAAGAGATTTCTTTAAGCAGTCCTTGTACCTCTTCTTTGGTGCACCTCTGTCTCGGTGGCCAGTGGAGAGCTCGCCATAGAACACGATCTTGGGAAGGTGATGGTCCTCCATTCTGGAGACGTGACCCACCCAGCGCAGTTGGGTCTTCAGCAGCATGGATTCGAAGCTTGTGGACTCTGCCAGCTCAAGAACTTCGATGTTGGTGATGAAGAAATTCCAATGAATTTTGAGGATGGAGCGGAGACAGCGCTGATGGAAGCGTTCTAGGAGCCGTAGGTGATGCCGGTAGAGGACCCATGATTCGGAGCCGAACAGGAGCGTGGGTATGACAACGGCTCTGTACATGCTGATTATGTATCAAAGGTAGAACTACATAACCAACATTTTGGTATGAGAAAAGGATAGCATGGCTTGTTTAAGTTTAGAAAGAGTTAGATATGCCATTAAAGATTTAAATACTAATTTCTGAAAGACATGGGCCCCTTTTATGGACCATCATCACTATCTAAAGTTTTAGGGTTGCTATAAACTTTGATGCTGTGCTGTCTATTTCCAGGTTGTCATCACATGATGCCCACATGTTGTTTTTCCCAACCTTGTATAGTGGTAGGGGTTTTGAATTAATGGGGTTTTTTTCCCCCTTTTACTTGTAATTTGTAAATCAATATAAAATTTTATTGTTTAATTTTTGTATTATTGCAAACTTCAATAAAAAATCTTAAAAAGAAAGAAATGTTCCTATTGTACTAACTTCCACCACCATTCCTGGCAATGCTTTCCAGGCACCTACTACTCTCTGTTTAAAAAACATCTCTGATTTCTTCCCTAAACATTCCTTCTATCACTTTATACAGATATCCTCTAGTATTGACGACTGTTGTCTCAGGAAAAAGGTGCTGCTTATCCATGCTATATATGCTGCTCATAATCTAATAAACCTCATTAAGTTACCTCTCATGCTTCTTTACTACAAAGAGAAAGACCTATTAACCTTGCCTCATAAGACATACTCTCCAACCAGGAGACACCCTGGTAAATCTCCTCTGCACCCTCTTCAAAGTTTGCACATGCTCCCTGTAATGAGGCAATCAGAACTGAACACAAAGACTCATGAAAATTATATGGTAGCCTAAAGACAGGACTTAAGAGAGCTAGAAGAGGGCATGAGAATGCCTGCATACGCAAAAAACAGAAGGATGACTAGAGTGATGTTAGGGCCACTTAAGGAAAGCGGGGGGCACATGTGCCTGGAGGAAGGTGAGGTTCTAAATGAATACTTTGCTTTGGTGTTCATCAGAGAGAGGAATCTTTGCATCCTTCCTGACTATAGGGTAGGTATCAGAGGATTAAAGAATGGAAAATGTAGACTCCTTGTAATAGATAACAAGGAGAATCCTAGGAATTATAGACTAGTGAGTCTTACATCAGGGATGGATAAACTATTGGAAAAGATTATTTGGGACAGGATTTATGAACCTTTAGAGAAGCATAGACTTCTCAGGGATAGTCAACATGGCTTGTGAGGGGGAGATTGTGCCCCTAGGATAAATTAGTTTTTTGAGGAAGTGACAAAAGAAATAGATGAAAGTGGGTCAGTGGAAGTGAGGTATATGGATTTTAGTAAGTAATTTGACAAGGTCCCGCATGGTAAATTCTTTCAGAAAGTCATTAAGCATGGGATCCATGGAACCAAGAGGTGCTGGACCTTAGGTTTCTGTACCTTCTGCCTCAAGATCACAGGAATAAGAGATTATGACTAAGTGATTGGCATCCTTTATGACATTGGATGCTTTCTTGAGGCCACACTTCACATTGATGTCTCAATGTGAAAATATGATTGTGGTGCAATACACAAAAGTGCTGGAGAAACTTAGTGGGTCATGCAGTGTCTCTCAGAAGCAAAGGGATATAAGCAATATTTTGGGCCTGAGCTCTTTGTGAAGATATGAACAAAAATCAGGCAATGCGCCTGAATAAAAAGGTTGGGGGGGGAGGAGGAAATTCCACCATCTACAACAAAATTCCCACCACCAGATACATCTCCTCTTCTCCCCTCCCTGTTTTCTGCAGGGCCGCTCCCACTGGGACTCGCTTGACCACTCATCCCTTCCAATTAATCACACCCTTGGTACCTACCCTTGTGGCTGCAAGAATGCTACACACACCCTCATCGTCATTCAGGGTTCTAAATAGTCTTTCCAAGTGAAGCAACACTTCACTTGTGAATCCTGTGGCATCGGCGAAACTAGATACAGTATGGAAGATCATTTCATTAAGCATCTTCAACCCCTCTGCTGCAATAATAGGGACCAACCATTTTAATCCCACACCCCATTCCCAAATTGAGACTACCTGCAAATTAGAGGAACAACACCTAATATTCTCTCTGGGCACTCTCCAACCAGATGGCATTAATATCTCCAATTTCTATAGGTCCCCACCCCAATCTCACTCTCTCAATACCTATCCATCTGTCTCCTTTCTTCCAGCTCCCCACTCTCTTTCCTTCTCTCTCCATTCAGAGAGCTACATCCTCCCCATAACCTCAGCTTTTTTCTCTTCTACTCTCCCACACATATTCACCTCTGATCTCTTGCCTTTTGGCCTGTGCTCCTGCCCCTTCTTCTCTCCTCTCCACCACCCTTTTTATTCAGGTGCCTTCCTGCTATTCATTCATACCTTAACAAAGGGCTCAGGCCCTAAACATTGGTTATTATCCTTCTGCTTCCTATGGATGCTGCATGTCCTGCTATATTGTTCCAACACTTTTATGTATTACATTTCTTTCTACAGTACACCTGCTGAATCTCCTCAGAGTTCTTAGAAAGAAGAGGCATTGGTGTGCCTTCTTCATAGTTGCTTCAATGTTCTGACTCCCGGAAGGTCCTCTGATATTTAGACTCCCCACCGCTGACCTGCCCAATGAAAAAGGGTGCATGGCCTTTCCTTCCTAAAGTTCACAATCAGCTCCTTGGTCTTGTTGACATTGAGAGCAAGGTTGTTGTTCTGGCACCACACAACCTATATTCTGATGTCGTTAGTGAATTTATAGATTGCGTTGGAGCCAAACTTGGCTGTGCAATTGTGGGTGTTGAGGAAATAGAGCAGGGGACTAAGCATGCAGCATTGAGGTTCTGCAATGTGGATGGTCAGCAAGGAGAAGGTGATGTTGCCAACCTGTACTGATTTGGGGCTGCCAATGAGGATTCAGTTGCAAAGAGCTGTAGCTACCCATATCACATCACTCTTTGTACACTGTTATGGACCCTGGACAATTTTATTTTAGGACCAGAGACAGGACTGAACCTACAGGAGAAAGAAAGGATTGTGCGTTGCTGTGAAGTAGCACTGAACGCTGCATGTGAAGCTTTGAATCATAGATGGGAAAGCTGACATCTGTCAAAAGCGTGAGAGTCATGCGCTGGGAACCCGTGGGCTCACGGAGAGCACACCTGCTGCTGCCAGTCTTTCTCCTGGAGCTGAAGGCACGTGCTGGGGCAGGTGAAGAGCCCAGCGCACTGTTTTTGAATGGGTTTGTCTGTTGGTTGGTTGGTTGGAGGGCAGTTTCAAATCAGACTATCAGTATGCTTACCCAGTAATTTTAGTGGGAGAAAGAAGACTGAACTACTTTGTCCTGACAGCAGTTTGCGCCACTCTGATTGGTGTGTGTGTGTGTGTGTGTGTGTGTGTGTGTGTGTGTGTGTGTGTGTGTGTGTGTGTGTGTGTGTGTGTGTGTGTGTGTGTGTGTGTGTGTGAGAGAGAGAGAGAGAGAGAGAGCGCAACCTGGGCTTCCTAGTTCCAGTCCCCTTTCAAAAGGAGGGCCTCGTGTGACAGGATGTTTAGAGGGGAAGACTTGTGTGACAGAAAGTCACTTATTAACCCTAAAATGGGCTTCAGAGGTGTGAACCTCATGTAATGACTATGAGGTGAAAATTCCTGTGTAAAGAAATCAAAGTTGGTTGTTGCAACATCGAAACTCAGGAAATTCGGAAGTTTACAGTGATCATGGCCATCTGTCTCTATGCTCAACTGATAAACCAAACTAAGAATTCCAAGCTTGGAGACCAGGCTCGGGGGGCTGTTCCTTTTTGACTGAAGGACTTGATGTGACTGACTTGAGGTTTTGTTTTGGGAGTTTTCTTTTGGAGCATGTTGAGTTTAGACTGTAATGGTCTGGGGTTTTTTTTTCCCCACATACACCTACATCTGTTGTTAATGTAGAATTGTCATAAAGGCTTGTTGAGTTTATTGAGGTAATTCTATTATTGTTGATTTGTTAATAAATTTTGTTCAATTGCTGCTGCTGAGGCCTAACAACACTTAATATTCGTCCTCACTTCGTAGTATGTAATGGCCTGCACTCCCTGTCATAGTTGACAAGTATTCGTCTCTGTCTCTAGCTTCTTCTGGAATTGCCTCTTTGTTTCAGACATAGCCTTCCACAGGTCATATGTGGTCTTCCTGAAGAGATCTGGATCCCTGGCCATAAATGTCCCTTGATCTGGCCCTCAGCAGGTTGCAGATCCTCTAATTCATCCAAGGCTTAGGGTTGGGAAACTCCTGGTATGTGCGCATGGGCACACATTCATCCATGTAGGACTTGATGAGTTAGTGATGCCTGTTGCATATTCATTCAGGTTTGAGGATGAGTCCTTGAATATGATCCAGTCCACCAATTCAAAGCAAAATCCTGAAGATGCTCCTCCGCTTTTCTTATCCATACTTTCACCGTCTTCACCACTGGTTTTGTAGTCCTCAGTCTCTGCTTGTACATCCGGAGTGGAGGTACAGTCAGGTGATCAGACTTGCCAAAGTATGGTCATGGGATGGCTCGGTAGGCATTCTTCATGGACGTGTAACAGTGGTCGAGTGTGTTGGATCCTGTGGTTGCACAGGTGACGTTTTTGTTAGAGACTTCTTCCGGTTTGCCTGATTTAAGTCCCCTATAGTGATTGGGAAGGCATTAGGATATGCTGACTTATAGATGCTAATTACTGTGCTCAATCTCTCCAGTGCCATTAGCCTGTGACAGAATGTACACAGCGACCAGGATGATGGTGGTAAACCCCCACAGCAGATAGAATGGGCAGCACTTAATCGACAGATGTTTCAGGTTAGGGGAGCAGGACTGAGACATAACCATTATGTTTGTGCAAACGCTGCCTCCCCTGGTTTTTCTTGATGCTGGTGTCCGGTCAACGCGGTAGAGGGTGCAGCCTACGGACACATAACATCAATGAAAAGCAATAGGCTCATGACGTTTCGGCCCTGACCCCTTCTTCAGGTATGCTGAAAATGCTGTAAATCAGGCAGATGGCCAAATAAGAAGGTTTAATGGGAAGAGGGGAAGGTGAAGGAATACATGCTAAAATGTGATAGGTGGATATATGTGGGAGGGGAAAGAAGAGATAGATGCTGAGGGGTAATGAGGAAGGGGACAGAGAACTGACAAAGATTCTTTTTGATAGGAGAAAGGAAGGGAAGGGATTTGAGCTACAGGAAGGGAGCCAGGGGTAGGAGAGAAAGCCAGAAAATCTGGAGGAGGGGATTACTGGAAACTGGGGAAGTCGGAATTGCTGTCTGGTTGGAGACTGCTGAGATAGAATATAAGGTGTTGTTTCTCCAATTTATGTGTGGCCTCAACCTGGTCTCATGACAATATGGCAATGGGATGTGGAATTGAAGTCAATGGCCACTACATCTGCAGACTTCTTGTTTACTTGTAAAAGATGTGTTGATTTGTAATTCTATTCACCCTGTGTTTATGAAAAATAAGGTATAGCTTAATTTTGTATTTTTATCTGAACTAAATTTACCAATTACTGTATTATAATCTTATTGCCAATCTAGTACACAATAGTGCCCTGCTTTGTTTTTGCAATTGTAAAATTGTAAAATTGGAAGTTAAACCATTTGGGGAGATCATTACAGCTTCAAGGAATTTAAATGCTGCGAGAGAAACCATGAATGGAATTTATCAGACATGAGATTTACTGTAAAGTCTTCCCCTTTCCCAGTTCACCAGTTGTTATGTTTGCATTACCATGCTTTCCCACAAGCAATTGTAATTTATTTTGAAGTAATTAAATATACAGAGGTGTTGAGCATTGTATTAAGTATCAGATTCAACATCAGCTGGTCTGATTTGGATTTGGATGTATAATGACATATATGCTAAATAATTAAACACAAATGCAAGGAGTCTAGACGTGTCTGGTGTTGGTGCCCTGTTTGACCCCAACTTTTAGGATTTGTTAGAGATTAGAGAATGTCTAATATTGTAATTCAAGATGACAGTGAAATTATGAGATGGGATTATATTTGTAGAATAATGTTTTTTATCTGGTAAGATTGTAATATCTGCACTTAAACTGTTGAGTTGAATAATGGGAATAGATTTTCATGTTGATGAACTGTGAATGAATATGACTTGCATTTATAAAATATGTCTCAATACACAGTGCATGTCTCAATACTCCGTGCCCTCCATAAACTTTTTTTTTGCCCCTGTGCTTCTATAATCAAACAATTCCCGTGTAATTGAAGTGCAAATTCCAGATTTTATTCAAGATTATTTGTATATATTTTGGTTTGACCATGTAGAAATTACAGCTCTTTATACATAGTTTCCATATTTCAGGGCACCCTCATGTTTGGGACATTTGGCTTCACAGGTATTTGTGAGTACTTTGTTATGTTTAATTGCTTCATGGGTGCAGGTGTAAGAGAGCTGGGCCTGCTTCAAAGCTTTTGTTCACCTTTGGAGTCTGCAGTTGCCATTTGTTCTCATGAGGATCAGAGATGTGCCCACTAAAAGTAAAAGAAGATATTATGAGGCTGTAAAACAAGAATAAGTAACACCAGGAATTTTCAAATCCACGATCATTCTTTAGGTTTTGCAGAAGAAAATATTACAGAAATGAAAGGTAAAAACTCCCCAATAGTTCCTAACGATGTAGTCAATGGCTCGTTATAAAGTTGACAGATTTCAAGATTAAATGTCGACATAGGCTGTGAGTTCATTTTTATCCTTACATCTCACTGCTTGGTGAAATGCTATAGATAACAGACAAATCTTATCTTTGATCACTTTGAGCAGACAAGTATGCCAGCCACTCAAACACTAATACAAATAATGCCTTGTGGGTGGAATGAAAATGAACTTTTCACAGCCTTATCACATGGACAGTAGCCAATAATACATTTAGATTTTAAAAACATCCAGACAGCTTGAGTATCTAATACCTGGCTGTCTGGTTCATACATCAGGCCTTTAGTACTGCATAGCTTTTCTTTCTCATTGTTTGGTAACCAAACCCCTAAATGAAAATAAAGAAAACTCCCCCACAGCTAATCCATGTCAATATTTCCAGGTACTGTTTGTTATTTATTTGCATGACAGGTAAAAGCTTTTAACATGACCCCTTCCCCCACACCCACAATTCAACAGTGAATGTGCAGATGAATTTGATCAGTCATAATGTTTTTCAAATGAGATGAACATTGGAGAATAATTAAGCTGAGGACTTTTTCAGTTATTCCATTGCCTATATTGAATATTTTTATGAGTGAGATCTTGTGCTTAGAATACTTTCTGGTTTTCAAGATATCAATTGTAATCATAATATTTCTAATATAAAGACAGAAAAATAAAATTCTTAACTGCTCGTATAACTAGGAACTTCCTCTGTGGTCAGAGGAAATGCCCCAGTTGCACCCACATCTCCACCCTCACCACTATTCGGAGCCACAAACAGTTCTTCCAAGTGAAGCAACACTTTACTTGTGCACCCGTGGGAGTCACCTACTGCATCTGGTGCTCCAAATGTGGCCTTCCCTGCATCAGAGAGACAGAGCACAAACTAGGAGAATGTTTTTCTGAGCACCTTTGCTCTGTCCCAAGGATCTCCCAGTGGCCAACCATTCAATTGCGCACCCCACTCTTCCACTGACACAATTATCCATGGCCTCATGTACTGTCAAACCAAGATCACCTGTAAATTAGAGGAGCAACACCTAATTTTCCGTTTGGGCATTTCAACCGGATGACGTTAACATCGACTTTTCTGGTTTCTCCCAGCTACTCCCCATTCTCCTTCTCTTCCCTATCCCTGTCTTCTTTCCTCCAGCTCTCCACCCCCTTCCCTCTCCATTCACAGAGCCACCCCCCCTCCCCTTGTTTGCTGCTGTGCCTTCCCTTCCTTATCCACCTATTAGTTCCTTCCTTTGGGACTTTGCTCCTCTTCCTGCACCACCCCCACCACAACCATTTTGTTTGGGCACCTGCCTATCCATGCCAATCAACATTCCAGTCCCATATACCTCTGCTTGGCTCAATTCTTTCTAAATCTTATCGATACATAACTAATATTTCAGGCTTGAATCTGACATCAAGATATAAGCCAATGCTATGTGCTTATATCTTGATGAAGGGCTCAAGCCCAAAACATTGGTTATGTATCTTTATCTTTGCTACATAAAGTAGACTGTTTGGCTTGCTGAGTTTCTCCAGCTTTGTGTTTTTACTTCAACCCCAGTGTCTGCACACTTTCATATTTTACTACATTCTCTTTTCATGTTTCATTCCTCAGCAGTCTGGATTTGGTATATTCTATCAGTTCAGAATGACAGTAATAGATGCTGTGTTCTCTCTATAATCTTTTGGTAAAATAGTATCTTTAAGTTCTGTTGGGCGCTACCAGTTGCCCCTTTAGTCACAGAGACAAAGACTGAAGGGAACGATAGACTTCATTACACACGAGACTGCTGGCCTGGGTCCAAGCGGGAAGTGAGGGGAGGAAGAGGAGACTCGACCTTTTTGGCCTGGAGTCCAGGGAGGAGTCTAGGAGAGGATGTCATCAGCCTGTGCCTGTAGTACATACAACCATATCATTACAAATTCCATTGAATATAGATTGGAAATGAACAATGAATTAGTATTACCCTTTATGGCCTAGATGAAAGTGCAACAACACACCCAGGCATGTGGATTTCAATTTAATCATCAAATCACAGATACTGATTGACATTGATATTTTTAGTTTTGAAGCATTAAACTTAGAATTTTTTGTTAAAGCATTAAACAGTTTTTACGTTCTGACTTTTGGTTCCACACAAATGCAAGAAATATGGCTTTGTTCAAGGGAAATAGTGTCTCACAAATTTGATGGAATGTTTTGGCAACAAAGAGGATGAATGAAGGCTTGGCAGTGGAGTGTGGACATGAACTTTAGCAAGGTCTTTGCTTTACTTGGTGAGCTGGTTCAGACATGAGATCTTGCATGAGCGAGCTAATTGGATAAAATGCAGGCTCGGTGGTAGGAGTCACAGGGTGGTGGGAGAAGGTTGTTTGTCAGATTGGATGTCTGATTAATGCTGTGTCCCTCCTATATGTATTAATGATTTGGATGAGAATGTGGGTGGCATGGTTCATAAGTTTGTGGAAGACATAAAATTGGTGGTATAGTGGCCAGCGAAAAACATTGTCGAAGGCTACAACAGAGAAGTGGCCTTAGGAATAATAAGCAGATGGAATTTTACTCAGTGCAAAGTGATACATTTTGGTAAGTTAAAAGCAAGTTTTAAGAAATACACAGTGAATCACTGGGCCGCCGTGAGTGTTGGATAACAGAGAGTTGATGAAATGCAAGTACAAAGTTCGATAAAAGTAGAAACAGATAGATGGGGGTGAAGACAACATATGGGATGCTCACTTTCATTAGCCAGGACACTTGAGTGCTGAGCTGAGATATCATGTTACAGCTGTACAAGATGTTGGTGAGACTGTTCTTGGAGTATTGTGAACATTTCTGGTTGCACACTTCAGGAAGAATGTGATTAAGCTAGAGAAGGTGCAGAAGTGATTCACAGCAAGATTGCTGGGTCTGGTGGGCTTAAGTTATGAACAGAGAGTGGATAGGCTTGGAGCAAAGGAGTCTGAAGGGTGACGACCTTAGAGCATCATGAACATAAGGTGGATTGTCACAGTCTTTTTTCCCTGGGTGGAACAATTTGAAACTAGAAGGCCTAGGATTTGGGGTGGGGGGGGGGGTGTGGGGGGGGGAGAAGATTTTAAGGGGACTTGAGGGGCAAGTTTTTCATATGGTGGCATGTTGAATGGATTAAATGGACCAAAGGCACTGTTTCCTTTTTGACTCTCTATTAATCAGTTTATTGGAGGATTCAGGATTCATGTTCAGATCCCACAATGGTAGCTGGAACATTTAGATTGAAGGAACTGAATAAATCAGGAATTCAAAGCTAGTACCAGTAACAGTGGCTAGATTGTAAAAACACTTTTGTTCATCGTGTCTTTTAGGGAAGCAAATCTTACCTACTGTTTCCTCTATATGTCTGTAAATGTCAATATTTTTAATACTTAATTGCCTTCTGATGTGGTCAAATAAGCTGCTCAAATTCAACAGAAAATAGGATTACTTGTATATACAGTAAATGTTGGCATTTCCTCTTCTTTCTTTGGCTTGGCTTCGCGGACGAAGATTTATGGAGGGGTATGTCCACGTCAGCTGCAGGCTCGTTGGTGACTGACAAGTCCGATGCGGGACAGGCAGACACGGTTGCAGCGGTTGCAGGGGAAACTGGTGGGTTGGGGTTGGGTGTTGGGTTTTTCCTCCTTTGTCTTTTGTCAGTGAGGTGGGCTCTGCGGTCTTCTTCAAAGGAGGTTGCTGCCCGCCGAACTGTGAGGCGCCAAGATGCACGGGTTGAGGCAAGATCAGCCCACTGGCGGTGGTCAATGGGGCAGGCACCAAGAGATTTCTTTAGGCAGTCCTTGTACCTCTTCTTTGGTGCACCTCTGTCACGGTGGCCAGTGGAGAGCTCGCCATATAACACGATCTTGGAAAGGCCATGGTCCTCCATTCTGGAGATGTGACCCACCCAGCGCAGCTGGATCTTCAGCAGTGTGGACTCGATGCTGTCGACCTCTGCCATCTCGAGTACTTCGATGTTAGGGATCAAGTCGCTCCAATGAATGTTGAGGATGGAGCGAAGATAACGCTGGTGGAAGCATTCTAGGAGCCGTAGGTGATGCCGGTAGAGGACCCATGATTCGAAGCCGAACAGGAGTGTGGGTATGACAACGGCTCTGTATACGCTTATTTTTGAGGTTTTTCAGTTGGTTGTTTTTCCAGACACTTTTGTGTAGTCTTCCAAAGGCGCTATTTGCCTTGGCGAGTCTGTTGTCTATCTCATTGTCGATCCTTGCATCTGATGAAATGGTGCAGCCGAGATAGGTAAACTGGTTGACCGTTTTGAGTTTTGTGTGCCCGATGGAGATGTGGGGGGGCTGGTAGTCATGGTGGGGAGCTGGCTGATGGAGGACCTCCGTTTTCTTCAGGCTGACTTCCAGGCCAAACATTTTGGCAGTTTCCGCAAAACAGGACGTCAAGCGCTGAAGAGCTGGCTCTTCCTATATAACATATAACCATATAACAACTACAGCACGGAAACAGGCCAGTTTGACCCTTCTAGTCCACACTGATCCAAGCACCCTCCTCTAATCCCACTTACCAGCACTCTGCCCATATCCCTCCAACCCCCTCCCATCCATATACTTATCCAACTCTTTCTTAAATAACAAAATTGACCCTGCCTCCACCACCTTTCCCAGAAGCCCATTCCACACAGTAACCCCTCTCTAAGTAAAGAAGTTCCTCTCATGTTACTCCTAAACCTTTGCCCGCTAACTCTCAACCCATAACCTCTTGTATCTTTCTCTCTCTCTCTCTCTCTCTCTCTCTCTCTCTCTCTCTCTCTCTCTCTCTCTCTCCCCACCTTCTCCCCAGATGCTGAACGTTTCCTCCATCTGCAGTGTTCGCTTCGACTTTCGCCAGGCATACTCGCTTCGCCTCGCTTGGACTTGTTCCAGTTCCCTCTGCCTCACCATGGTCTGCCACTCCACGCACCCCACCACCTCCTGCCGCCTCTCCAGCTCTCATTAATGATTTTTTTTAAAAAAAACATGGCTATAATTGTTTTTGTTTATCTATGTTATTTTAAGTTAATCTGTCTTTTAAAAGCTTGGTTTTTGTTGAATTAGCATTGCATTTTTCTGGACCTGACAGACTTTTCTAAAACATAGAAGATAGGAGCAGGAGTAGGTCATTCGACCCTTCGAGCCTGCTCCGCCATTCAACGAGATCATGGCTGATCTTAAAGTTCAGTACCCTGTCCCCGCCTTCTCTCCGTAACCTTTAATACCCTTATACTGAAGAAATAGATCTAATTCCCTTTTAAATATATTTAATGAACCTGCCTCTACTGCCCTCTGTGGCAATGAATTCCACAGATTCACCACCCTCTGGGTCAAGAAATTCCTCCTCATCTCGGTCCTAAATGGTTTGCCTATTATCCTCAAACCATGGCCCCGGGTTCTGGATTTTCCCGTCATTGGAAACATCCCATCTGCATCCACTCTGTCCAGTCCTGCCAGAATTTTATATGTCTCTATGAGATCCCCTATAAAGATTCAACATAAAGATATTCAAAGATATTCTTTGCAAAAGCTGCTTAAAATTGTTCCTTATTTTTGAAGCTGTATTGCTTTTCCTGAAGCTATATTGAAAAATACCTATCAATATTATTTGGCACTTTTTCAGCTTTTTTCCCCATGATATAGAACCATAGAACATTACAGCACAGAAAACAGGCTATTTGGCCCTTCTAGTCTATGCCAAACTATTATTCTGCCTCGACCCACTGACCTGCACCCAATCCCTCGCCCTCCATACCCCTCCCATCCATGTACCAGTCCAAATTTTTATTAAATTAAAAATTGAGCCCACATTGACCACTTCAGCTGGCAGCTTGTTCCACACTCCATCTTCTCTCTGTGTGAAATTCCCTCTAAACTTTTCCCCTTTCACACTTAACCCTTGTCCTTTGGATTGTATCTCACCTAACCTCAGTGAAAAATGCCTAATCTGTCTATACTCCTCATAATTTTGGACACCAATCAAATAATTTTTCGATGCTCCAGGGAATAAAGTCCAAGCCTGTTGAATCTTGCCCTGTAACTCAGTTCCTGTAAGTCTTGGCAACATTCTTTAATCTACATTCTTTCAATCTTATTGATATATTTCCTGTAGTTAGGTGACCAAAACTGCAGACAATACTCCAAATTTGGCTATACCAATGTCTTATACAATTTTACCAAAGCATCCTAACTCCTAGACTCAATACTTTGATTTATGAAGGCCAATATGCCAAAAGCTCTCTTTACAACCCTATCTACCTGCAATGCCACTTTCCAGATCCCTCTGTTCTACTCCACTCCTACCATTTACCATGTATGTCCTACCTTTGTTTCTCCTTCCAAAATGCAATAACTCACACCTGTATGCCGTAAATTCCATCTGCCATTTTTGCAGCTGGTCCAGATATGTAGCAACCTTTTACCTCTAAAAATGAACTTGTAACTTTGAATGGATCTTTGTGCTGTTGTGAGACCACATAATAGTGCATTTAATCAGCCACAAAGTATGGGACTGGTTGTATGTTGGCCTATATGAGTGGGGATTGAAGGTTCTTTACACGGATTAGCGGATTCAGGTTTACAATTTAGGTGGTATGTATGTCTGACGATAAATTGTCTCATTTTTACTTTGATACAAGTCCCTGTTGTGACAGGTGTAAGAGCAGAGAAACATTATTAATTTATATGCTCTGGACTTGTCCTCGTCTAGAAAAATACCAGAGAGAGGTTTATGCACTTTGTCTACAATTTTTAATATAGATTTGGTACCGAATCCTTTGGTGGCCCTCTTTAGTACAATGAGAGGGAATGATTCTTTTTATCTGCAGAGTCATGCTATCTCTTTTGCTTCTCTTTTGGCGAGACGTGTGATTTTACTTCAATGGAAGGATGTTGCCCTGCCTACTTATAATCAATGGTTGCATGACATTATGTCTTGTTTGAATATGGAAAAGTTTCATTATTCAGTTAATAATTCAGATATAAGATTTCAGATGCTGTGGGGGTCATTTATGATTCACTTTCTTATTTTATAATTTGATTTCAATGTAATTGAATTGTCTGCCTTGTGTCTTTTCAATGTTTTTTTTTTCATTTTTTTTTCTCCCTTCATTTTTCTTTTAATACGAATCATATGTAGCACCTGGCAATGCGATTAGCGAGAGGCGCTGAGTTTTTTTCTTTTTGTTTTGTTTCCCTTTTTTATTATTTTCCTTTTTTCTTTTTTAATTATTAGGTTTTTAAAATACTATCTGGGCTACGAATTATGGATATGTTTTGCGACTTATGTTTGTTTTTGATGTACTGATTGTTTTATTAATTATGTGTATCCCTTGGACAGGAAATATTAGCACAGCTCCTCAGTCATGAATAAGGGACCCAGATTACTTTGAACGTAACTGGGGTATCCAAACAAGGTTAAGAGGTTGCAGAGGGTTTTAATGACCATGGACATGGTCATATCTGGGCAGGGGATTGCAAATGGGAAGTACATGTTCCGATTCGTGGATGCAGGGGGCCATTGAAGTTCATACTGAGATGTTCAAAGGCGTGAGTGGCCTTGATGAGCTGAGGTCTATCCGCTGGTAAAAATGCAGAGCTTGCACTCTGCACAGACTGAGCAGTTACGAGTCAGCTCCCTGACCTCCTCTACTGAATAGAGAAGGTTGTGAGCCCTCACGAAGTGGTAGAGTCTAGACACCCGGGGTGGGAGAGGCTATCATGGAAGGCTTGGAGATGATCTAACTATGCCCTGGTGCAGGTTCCCTGGGACAGAACATTGGGTGTCTTATTGAACTTCCCGGCTGATGCAAGATCTTGTAATTGTAGGTGGGCAACTCAATTCTCCACCTCATGATCATGTCATTTTTGATTTTACCCTGCTGTTTATTGTTAAACATAAAAGCGATGTCTCTCTGGTCCATCAACAGGGTGAATAGTCTGCCAGTCAAATAGTGAGTGCCTCCAGTGGCGCACAGACTCTTCTATAGCTTGTGCCTCCTTCTCAATGGCTGAGTGCCTGAGTTCGGGACCCTGGAGGGTTCAGGAAAAGAATGCCATGAGCCTTCCTGCTTGGTTCAGTGTGGCGGCCAGGGTGAAGTCTGAGGCATCACTTCTCCATTTGGAACAGGAATGATTCATCAATGGCGTGCATTGCCGCCTTGGCAATCTCACTCATAATGGCCTCGAAGGCCTTACTAACCTCCACCAATGGGGGAAAGGTGATGGTTTTCACCAGGGGGTAGACCTTGTCCGCATAATTGGGGATCCACTGGGCATAGAACGAGAAGAACCCCAGGCAGCTTTTTAAAGCCTTGGGGTTCTGGGGCAGTGGGAGTCCCAGAAGGGGGCACATGTGCTCAGAGTCGGAGGCAATGACATCATGCTCCACTACGTACCCCAGTATGACCAGCTGCGTGGGGCTGAATTCGCACTTTATCTGGTTTTTCGTTAAATTGAGGGCTTTAGTGGTGGCAAGGAACCTCTGCAGATTTATGTCGTGTTCCTCCTGCTTATGGCCGCAAATGGTGACATTATCCAAATATGGATATGTGGCTTTTAATTTATTGTCATCCACCATGCGGTCCATCTCCCTTTGGAACACTGACACCCTGTTCGTGAGGCTGAATGGGACCCGCAGGAAGTGGTAGAGGCAGCCGTTGGTCTCAAATACTGTGTATGGATGGTCCTCCAGGCGGATCTGGATCAGGTGATATGCCAACTTGAAATCTATGGTGGAGAAGACCTGGAACTGGATGATCTCATTCATCATGTTGGCTTTGCGGGGAAGGGGGTAGGCATCCAATAAGGTGAACCTATTGACGGTCTGGCTATAATCGATGATCATCTGGTGCTTCTCCCCACTCTTAACTACCACCACCTGTGTCCTCCAGGGGCTGTTACTGGGTTCTACGATGGCCTACGTCAGCAGTTGCCCCACTTCAGCTTTTATAAATTTCCTGTCCCTGGGTTGTATTGCCTACTTTTTGCAGTCCAGGATGAGGTTCTGGAACCGAGAGGCGGAGGGACCTGGAGCGTGGAGAACCTGCAGGTTGAGTGCCCTGATTGGCGTTAATGCGTTTGATTGGCCGTGTTCGGAAGGAAGGGTGGGCCCCCCAGGAATTGGTTATTTCTGACTGTGAGGGAGGATGGAGCCCATCAAACTGCATTAGCATGCTCTTAAGCTAAATCCAGCCCCAGTATGACTGGTGCACAGAGATTGGGATCACGAGGAGCTTGAAGTTTTTAATACTTCATGCCCCTAACAGTTAGCGTCACAGTGCAGCACCCATGGATTTCCATAGAGTGGGATTTGGATGCTAGGGCTACCTTACATTTTGCAGGGGACACTGCAAGGGAATAATGTTGAACCCATGCACAGGTGTATAAGACTCTCTGTGCTCTCCATGTCTGTGGTGTGTCCATCATCGATCAGGCCAGTTGGTGTGGCCTGCTCTGGGCCAGCATGATGGAGGCCAAAGTCAACTCGTTGTCGGAATCATTGCTTCAGTAGGGTTGGGATGACTGCCACCAAGATGGCTGCCCTGGAGATACTGAAGATGGCCGTCCCCATGGATTGCATGTGGTTGAATCCAGAAGAGAAGCTGGATGTGACATCATCCTATGTTGTCATCCTCCTGTTGACACCGTTGAGTTCTCGGCTACCAGAAGTGACTCCCGAAGTTGGTCGATCCAACATGGCACTGCAGGTTGCGGAGGGGGGTTTAGAGCAGCATACTTTCGCAAGGTGCCCCTTTCTTCAGCAGTTCAAGCAGGTCTCACTGCAGGCTGGCCAGTACCTCCATGAGTGTTTGACCTGGCTGCAGTAGTAGTACTACGCGTGCTTGGCAGTGATGGTTAGGGACCCTGAGTCTCAAGATGGTGGTGCCTGTGCTCCTCACCTGGCAGCCACGTGACTTGCTGAGTAGGCCTCCACATTCTTCTAGGCTGCCTCCAGTGATCGAACCAGTTGTACGACTTCCTAAAGGTCTGATCGCCCTTCTCCAGGAGGCACTTGTGGATGTGGTTAGAATGGAAGCTAGCCACTATTCGCTTGTGGATGAGCTCCTCTTGGTAGGCCACCACAATCACATCTCGCCACCCACAGGCTCACCTCAGCTTCCTCATGGTCCTTACAAAATCATCGACAGACTCACTAGAGCCCTGGCATCAGGTGATCAGTAGATAGCAAGAATACATGGCATTCATTGACGCACCATATAGCTGTTGCAGTAGGGCTATTGAATTATCATAATTTCTTGAAGTCTCATGGCCCACCGATGAAAAGAGCAGATTGTACTTGTCGCTGTCTGCGGTGATTTCGTGATGCCTCATGTAGGCCTTTAAACATAGAAACATAGAAGATAGGAGCAGGAGTAGGTCATTCGACCCTTCGAGCCTGCTCCGCCATTCAATGAGATCATGGCTGATCTTAAAGTTCAGTACCCCGTCCCCACCTTCTTTCCGTTACCCCTAATTCCCTTATACTGAAGAAATATATCTAATTCCCTCTTAAATATATTCAATAAGCAATATAGCCACATATCAACTTTGACAGAGGCATCTGGTTCCTGGGGTCGGTCTGCAGCTTCTCCATTCAGATTGCATTGTCCATGGCAAGTAATCTGGATATTAAAATGTCTTTCTTTGGATTGGCTTCGCGGACGAAGATTTATGGAGGGGGTAAAAGTCCACGTCAGCTGCAGGCTCGTTTGTGGCTGACAAGTCCGATGCGGGACAGGCAGACACGGTTGCAGCGGCTGCAGGGGAAAAATGGTTGGTTGGGGTTGGGTGTTGGGTTTTTCCTCCTTTGCCTTTTGTCAGTGAGGTGGGCTCTGCGGTCTTCTTCAAAGGAGGTTGCTGCCCGCCAAACTGTGAGGCGCCAAGATGCACGGTTTGAGGCGATATCAGCCCACTGGCGGTGGTCAATGTGGCAGGCACCAAGAGATTTCTTTAGGCAGTCCTTGTACCTTTTCTTTGGTGCACCTCTGTCACGGTGGCCAGTGGAGAGCTCGCCATATAACACGATCTTGGGAAGGCGATGGTCCTCCATTCTGGAGACGTGACCCACCCAGCGCAGCTGGATCTTCAGCAGCATGGACTCGATGCTGTCGACCTCTGCCATCTCGAGTACTTCGACGTTAGGGATGAAAGCGCTCCAATGGATGTTGAGGATGGAGCGGAGACAACGCTGGTGGAAGCGTTCTAGGAGCCGTAGGTGATGCCGGTAGAGGACCCATGAAAATGTAGCTCAATCAAAAACCAAAAGTAGGCACAAAACAAGTGGTTAAAGGCTTTAATATCCAGAAACATCAGGCATGTCTCTACATGCTGCTGGCCCAGATCCAAGGCTGGTAAGGAAGGAGGAGACAAGGGCTATCTGCCTTTATTGGGGATCTTACAGGGAGGAGATACAGGGATGAAGGCAGGCCAGCCTATACAGTCCAGTGAGGTCATACCTGCACTACCGTGTTCTACCACAACCCCTTGATGAGGACTAGTTTGTGTTCTCCTGGTTTCCCCTTCCTGAAGTCCAGTTCCTTAGTTTTGCTAACAGTTTAGCAAGGTTGTTGCTGTGACACCATTCAATTAGCTGATCTATCTCATTCCTGTACGCTTCCTTATTCTATTGTAGATGGCATTTCAATTGTTTCTAGCCGCACAGTTATGGATATAGAAAGAGTAGAATAGTGGCCTCAGCACACATCCTGTATTGATTTGTGATGATTACATTTTGATGACAGCATTTATATTATTTCTTTGTCATAGTGTGACAAATTATATTGTGTTTGTATTGTATGTAGATATGTTTTTGGGAGATAAATTAGGGCAAGTTTTTTAGTGTAGGTCACATACAAACATTTCAAAACAGATCTCATTTAAAATACTGGAGTTCTGCTCAAGCCAGACAGGGCAACTCCTGGGGGCCTTTGCCCTTTGCAAAAACTTTGGGGGGTGCTCAAGAGACTTCACTAATGGATTGTTGTTTTGAAAAGCAACAGATGAAAGAGATAGAAGGAGTAGTTCGGAGCCATAGGCTGTCTGGAGTGCAGCTTGCTGTTCTAAGAGGGTCATGTGGTTTTTCAAGCAGAGAGAGTCAAACAGGCTTTTTCTGTGTGCGTGTGTGTGTGTGTGTGTGTGTGTGTGTGTGTGTGTGTGAGAGAGAGAGAGAGAGAGAGAGAGAGAGAACTGAGTTTTACAGTTAGCAGCAACAGCTGGGACTGGAACAGGACAAGCTGGAAAGCTTGTGGAAAAACCCCATTTAGAAGATGGGTTGTGAGTGCTTAGTTTAGCCCAGTCAAAGCTCTTGCGGTTCATATAAGAGGAGAGGACTGGCTGTCTAATGTTTTACTTGAAATAATGGAAACAAAAAGGAACTCTGTGGTGACCTGAAAGAAAGAGGTTATCATCTGGAAAACTGATGGAGCACATTTCTTCAGCAAGACACCAAAGTGACTGGTTACAAGGAATCAGCTCTGGGTGTCCAGTGATCAACAAATTTCTTTCTGAAAACCAACAAGAACCTTTCTGAGTGGTAACCGTTTACCTTTCAAACACCAAAGCCTGGTGAACTTCATAAATGTTAAATTCTGTGCATAGTATAAGAATTGACTGCAACCAGTAAACTTGGAGGAATGAGAAGTGAGATGGGACTGTGAATCAAAAAATTTTTCTGAACATACACGTGTGCTTAGAATTAGAAGGGGGTTAAGTTAAGATAGTTAAGTTAATGTAGTAAGTTAAAGTTTGATCCTGTTTTCATGTTTAAAGATAATTAAAAGCAAATTTTGTTTAAGTAACCATTTGTCTTGGTGAATATCTATTGCTGCTGGGTTTCAGGCTCCTCTGGGCTCATAACAATAGTCAACTGCTATTATTTGTCACTTGATGCATGCACAAATGAATAGATAACTCAACCCAGTCCTCATCAAGGGCTCAATAGTGGAGATAGCCAAGAACTTCAAATTCTTGGGTGTCAACATCCTTGAGGATCTGTCCTGGAGCCTCCATGTTGATACAATCACAAAGAAGGCTCACCAGCGGCTATACTTTGTGAGGTGTCTGAGGAGATTTGTTATGTCACCAAAGACTCTTGTAAACTTCTGCATGTGTACCATGGAGAGCATTCTGGCTGGTTTCATCACTGCCTGGTACAGAGGCGCAAACTCTCAGGACAAGAATAAACTCCAGAGGGTTGACATCACAGACACCAAATTTCACTCCATTGAGGACATCTGCATGAGGCAATGTCTTAAAAAAGCAGCCTCTATCCTCAAAGACCCCCACCACCCAGGCCATGCCCTCTTCACTCTGCTACCATCAGGAAAAAAGTACAGGAGCCTAAAGACAAATACTCAATGGCACAAGGACAGCTTCTTCCCCACTGCCATCAGATTCCTGATAATCAATGAACTATAGACCCTGCCTTACTTTTTGTGCACTATTACTTTTACATAAGATGGTTATAATATGAACGTTTTCTCCTTGATGCTTCCTCAAAACACCAAGTTTCATGGCTTGTTCATGACAATTATTATAGTGTGGTGGTGCACATTACTGACAGCAGGCAAACAGACTCCGCGTGTTACAGTTGTGGCAGTGGAGCAGCCGTATCAAGATGGCCCCATAAACAATTGGAGTGCAAATGAGCCCACTGACTACTGGTTTTGTGCTCCTCGACTCCACTTAGCTGCCGCTACATTGGTGACCCCAAAGGGTCAGATGCCTCTGGGCACAACAGTATGGACGTTGCAGCAGTCAGTGCAGTTGCCCTCAAATTCCTGACATTCTGGGCACTTCGCCCATGCATTTGGTTTGGACAGGCAGAGGCACAGTTTCAGATAAAGCAGATTGCCTCAGACTCCACCAAGTACTACCATGTGGTCAGCTCCCTGGACCAAGAAACAGCAGCCAAGGTGGAAGAACTCATAAAGAACCCACCGGATGAAGGTAAATACTCTGCCTTGAAGGCTCTGCACATCAGCAGCAAGATGCCAGAGAGCAGCCTGGCCCATGCTCATGGATGGCCTGGGCGACAGAATGCCATCTGCCCTCATGGATGAAATGCTCATGCTGGCAGAGGGCCACAAGACCTGCCTCACGTTTGAGCAGGCATTCTTAGAACAGATGCCCGATGACATTCAGCTGCCGTTAATGGATGCAGATTTCAGCGATCCCCGCAGGGTCACAGCGAAGATGGACATCCAAGAGGGAGAACAAAGCCACCATGAATCAGCTGACATGCCCCCAGACAGAGCAGCAGCCCAAAACCCAAACAAGCAGGAATCAGCCTTGCCCTCAAAAGCTAGCAGAGGTAGCAGAGGTGCGGAGGTGTTTCTACCACCAGCGCTGGGGAGCAGAAGCCTGTAAATGTAAACAACCCTGCATGTTTCCAGGAAAAGCCCAGGCCAGCCACCATGAATGGCTTCAGCGGCTGGCCATGCAAACAGTATGCTACTCGTGACAGACAAGACCACAGGCTGCCAGTTCCTCATCGAACTCAGCGTCATTCCACTGGCACCACTAGAGACCCGAACATGACTATGTGGTGGGCCCACCCTGCAGGCGGCCAACAACACTGTCGTAAAGACTTTCGGCATATGGAGAGTGGCGGTACGCCTCAGCAGCAAGACATTCCTATGGCATTTCAAACTGGCCATGGTGGAGAAGGCACTCCTTGGCGCAGAATTCAAGCTCACAGCCAGTTCGTGGACCTCAAGGCCAAGCGCCTGGTACATGCCCAGACATTCCAGATGATCCAACCTGCTGCCACTAGCACGGGAAACCAGGATATGGCCACTGTCACCACTCCCAACAACGACAGCTACATTTTGGCCAAATTTCCATCCATCCTCAGGCCCCAGTTCACATCCACAATGCGGAGACATGGTGTGCAGCACCACACCATGATGCAGCCCCCCCGACCCCGCTCACAGGAGGGCCAGACACCTTCCCACAGACAAGTTGCAGCTGGCCAAGGAGTATTTCAAACATATGGAGGAGCTCGGCATTGTCCGACAGCCCATGGGCCTTCCCTCTGCACATGGTATCCAAGGCCACTGGCGACCTTGCAGAGACTACCGGCGCCTCAACGATTCAACTACCCCAGACCTAGTCCCCCCACATACAGGATTTCACACCCATCCTGCACGGCGTAACTTTTTTCTCCAAAATCAACTTGGTGTGAGGCACCCATATGACATGGGGAAGACAACTATCATCATGCCTTTCAGACTTAAAAATGCAGCCCAGACATTCCAGTGCCTAATGGATGCAATAGGCAGGGACCTGGACTTTGTTTTCATCTACCTGGATGACATCCTCATCACCAGCGGGAACCACGAGGAACACACTACCCACCTACGCAAACTCTACTCCTGCCTGACTGACTTTGGCCTCACGTACAACCCAGCAAAGTGTCAGTTTGGCCAGGAGATGATCAGGTGGAGACTATTCGGCAGTTCGCAAGGCCCACCACGGTCAAGGGCCTTCAGGAATTTGTCAGCATGGTCAATTTTTACAGCTGGTTTATACCCATCGCAGCACAAACCATGCATCCCCTCTTCGCCATGATGACCTCCAAACTGAAGGACTTGGCCTGGAGTGAGGAGGCAGCCACCCATGGCTTTGAAAGGACCAAGGAGGCTCTAGCCCATGCCATGTTGCTGGTCCACCTCAGAATGGATGTTCCCACCTCCTTAACAGTCGGCACATCAGCCACAGCAATAGGAGGCGTACTCAAACAGCTGGTTGACGGACATTGGAGGCCACTGGTCACTGGCTTTCTTCAGCCATCATTTGCGCCCCCCCCCGAGTTAAAATACTGTGAACTCCTATCCCTCTACATCGCAGTGAGGCACTTCCGTTATTTCCTTGAGGGCAGGCCTTTCACCTTGTTTACTGGCCCCTAGTCGGCCCGCCAGCAACATCATTTGGCATATGTCTCGGAATTCACCACCAACATTTAACATCTCTCTGACAAAGAGAATATCGTCGCTGACACCCTCTCAAGGCTGGCCATCCAGTCGTTAGCACCAGGCCTAGACTATTCCGAGCTTGAACAGGCGCAAGAAGACGATGCAGAGACCCAGGCTTCTCGCACAGCCATCACTGGCTTCCACTTCGAAGATGTCCCCCTGTCAGACAGTGGCCGCACCCTGCTCTGCGACAAGTCCAATGGCCAGCCCCAACCAGTCATCCTGGGTCAATGGAGACGACGGGTTTTCGACTCCATCCACAACCTCTCGCACCTGTCCATCAAGACCACAGCATGCATGGTTGCTGCATGGTTTGTATGGCATGGCCTATGCAAACAGGTCACTGAGTGGGCCTGCACTTGCATACATTGCCAGATTTCCAAAGTCCATAAGTACACAAAAGTTCCTGTCCAGCATTTCGAACTACCCAGCCGATGATTTGACCACATCCAAGTCGATCTTGTCGGTCCCCTGCCCATTTCATGGGATGCCTGGTATCTCCTCACAGTGGTCGACCATGCCACCAGGTGGCCCGAAGCCTGCCCCCTCAAAGAGAAGTCCGCAGATTCCTGTGCCAGGGCTGTGCTCGTGCACTGGATATCCCGGTTTGGGACCCGGGCATATCACTATGGACAGGAGGGCACAATTCACCTTGGCTTTGTGGGCATAGCTCGCCTCCCTCCATGGCACGAAACTCCACCACACCACCGCCTACCATCCACAGTCCAGCAGCCTGGTGGAGCATTTCCACCACCACCTTAAGTCGGCATTTATGGCCCACCTGACCAGACCCGACTGGGTGGACGAGCTCCCATGGCCTCCTTGGCTGAATTGGTATATGGAGAATTCCTTTCCATCACCAAGGGCAGACACAGAAGGAGGGGCAGCACTGCAAAAACTGAGGGCCAGGTTGGGCTCCCTCGCACCACATCCTCCTTTTCACCACGGACACTACCCCACCTTGGTGCCTGCAGACTTAAAGACAACTGACTGTGTTCGTTTGCCAAGGTGCACACTCTCCCCCACCCCCTCCCACCTCCAGTGACCCTACGAAGGCCCCTATAAGGTGGTCCACAGCAGCGATGGCACGTTCACATTTGACATTGGGGGCAGGGAGGAACTGTTCACAGCCAACCGCCTGAAACCTGTGCATCTTGATCTCAGCCAGCCAGCCAGTTGCCCTTCAGCCAGCCAAGCATAGGGACAGGCCCCGTCAGGAAAAAGCAACACAGGACTTGGGGGCACAGGATACTATCTTCAGTTCGGGGTGGTGGGGGGGGTGTTGTGTGATGGTGCACATCACTGACGGCAGGTGAATTGGATCCATGTGTTACAGTTGCGGCAGCAAAGCAGCCGCGTCAAGATGGCGTCACTGGCATCATCTTTTCCACCAGCTAGGATGGGTCCGTATCCGCGCAGGGTAACATCATGACATCATTTCTGGCACGAGGGCGGGACTTACCTGCGGCCTTATGAGGTGCAGCGCGGGAAGATTCAATAAACAACTGGAGTGCAAACGAGCCCACTGACTACTTACTGGTCTCGTCCCCGACTCCAGTTAGCTACCACTACAAATAGTGCCTCTAGTGAGTGAGATCAATTAAATTTACATAAATCTGAAATTCCATTTGGGGTGTCCTGATGCTTGGATAATCACCAGGACTTCAGAGAATATTGCTTTCTAATTATATGGGGCAGCAAATGGTTGAAAGGTTATTTACATTCCTGGAATGGAAACTGCTTTTCAAATAGAGAGCCTAATTGTTGTTGGGGACAATTACCCTGCAGGTAACATTCCCTTTTGGTCTAACATCCAGATGATCCTCTTTCAGTTTCAATATCCTATGGTTTTAGATCATCCTTAAACACTTCAGAGTGAGTTAATAACAAGACTATTGTTGAAATCCTCTCAACTGTACTTAATTTATTGGAATGATAGATGTCAAGCTAATAGAACGTACTGCCAAACACAAATTGTATTGTCTCTGAACTATACTCAGAATTCCTGAAAATCCTGTTTGTACTGATAGAGGAATTCTGATTTATCCATTTTTTTTCTTCCTGGTATTAGGAATACAGCAATGTGTTCTGAATTTGCCAAAAGAACAGACTCAGAGAGCTAAACTACAGTGAAAATACTTCGAACATGCAAACAAGGTTGACATATAAAGTTGAAATTCTATTGGTACTGATATTGCATTGCTGGAGAGTTATTTGTATCCAAAGTCATTTATTTCTATTATAGAGATCTATTTGTGATATTGATAGGACTTTTGATTTCATTTCAAGCAGTTCAAATTATATTAAGATTCTATGACCAGTTGTATTAATTACAGGAAGGGAGAAAAATTCGAAGGATGGTCTTCCATGGGTCATCTTGTATATCTTTGCTTTCAGGTGAAAAATTAAAAGCGGAAAATTGCACATTGTAGAAATCTGAAGTATTAAAAGTGCTGGAATTAGCAGGTCAGACAGCTTATAATTCAGAGAAAAGCAATAGAACATAGAACAATACAGCACAGTATAGGCCCTTCGGCCCTCAACGTTGTGCAAACCCATAGATCCCTTCCTAACATTACATAATTCATTTCATAGTGTATGCATACATATATAAAATGTAATATAGAATTTCAGGCTTTGATTTATATCATTTTTGTGGTATGAGGTACAGCTGGTGCAAAAAGTTATAATGTACCAACCTGTATCTGGCATTAATGACTGTCCAGGCACAGGTCTTGCCACCACTCTTCATTGATTATTGTGCACAAGTCCGACTCCCATCGCTCCCTTGACCTATATATGCCTGGCTTCGGGCCCTAACCTTGCAATATGTAATACATTCGAGAAATAAATTTGCACACATTCCCTTGTCGAATTAGAATCTCCACATTACCAGACCTAGGCAGGGTCATAGATGGTCCTAATTTTCTCACTTAAAAAAGATCTTATTTGCATATTACAGAAGAATGCTCTATTAGACAGACTATATTTGTTTCTCAACTGCTCAAATGACATGACCTTCCTTTGTTTGTAACAGTCCTTGATACCTCTGATCCCCTACTGGCATCAGGTGTCCAGGATCTTATTACCCAGTGTCAAGTGTATCAACTTGTTCTGATCAAAGGTGTTTTAGGAGATATCCCCATCTACCATCCAATACATTGATTTATTTTTTTGTCATATCTGAAAAATATGCTTTGGTATGGGGTTATCTGAATTTAATTTAGTGTCCCATTTATATATAAATTATCCTGCCATCTTTTCACCTATTGTATCATGTCCAATTTGTGCCCAGGAGGGGGCAGCCCCCCTTAATAAACCTTGCCTGGGCTGCCCAATAATATTTTTTAAAATCTGGTAATTTTAACCTCCCCAAATTGTGATTCCACGTCAACTTTGTCATGGAGATTCTAGTCACCTTACCATTCTACAGGAGCCTTCTGACACATTTGCCAAGTGTCTTAAGGAAACCCCATAGCAATGAAATGGGTAACGATTGAAAAAGATACTGGAGTCTTGGCATCACCTTCATTCTGACACAGTTAACTCTGCTCACCAATGTTATGGGCAGAGTCCTCCATCTATCAAGGTCCTCCTCAATCTTCTGGAGCAAAGGGAGATAATTAAGTTTGTATAAGTTTCCTAAACCTTTATCTATTTTTACCCCCAAATACTTAATGGCCATTTCAATGTTCTTCCCTATAGATATTATCTATAATCTCCATTTGTCAAAGGCATAATTTCACTTTTATCCAGATTTACCTTATACCCGAGAACTTCCCGTAATCTTCCAATGTGGTCTTCAGACTGGCCAACAGCCCTCCAGGGTCTGTCAAATAAACTAACACATCATCAGCAAAAAGGTTGATTTTGTGTCCCACCTAGTCCACCATGAACCCCTTTATGTCTGGGTCCCACCAAATGGCTTCCTCTAGTGGCTTAATTGCCAGTGTAAACAGCGCTGAAGACAATGAACAGCCCTGCCACTGGACCTACTCAATGGAAATACTGGAGACATCTGCCCATTTGTAATAACCTTCGTTTGGGGTTTATGATATAATGTCTTCATCCAATTAATAAAAGTTTGACCCAATCCAAATTTCTCCAGTACCTTAAACAAAGCATCCCACTCCAGTCTGTCGAAGGCCTTTTCCGCATCCAGAGCTACTGCCACTCCCAGATCCATCCCTGACTGTGCCAGATGCACTATATCAAACAGTCTGGTCATTTTGTTTGCTGACAGCCTTCTTTCTACAAATCTGACTTGATCTGGATTTGCTAATTTCATCAAATATTTTGCCAACCTGTTTGCAATAATTTTATAGCCTGTATTTAATAACAAAATGGGTCTATACGAGGCAGGGCTCAATGGATCCCTGCCTTTTTTGGGTATTGCCATGATGATTGCTGTTGAGAAAGATTCCAGGTGTCTATGCATCTCTGCCGCCTGATCCATCACCTTCATAAGAAGGTGCATTAGCAGATCATTAAACTTTTCATAACATTTGGCAGGGAAACCATCTTCTCCCAGTGATTTGCCAGCCTGTAAAGAGCACATGATCTCTGCAATTTACTTTTCAGACCCTCTCACTCATCCTGGTCCAGATTCAGTAAATCCAATGGAAGCAAGAAGTCATCTATTTTGGCGGAATGACCCCTTGATTCCAATTTATTACAATTCCTTGTAAAACTTTCCAAATGTATAATTTATTTCTTTTGGTTTATGTGAGCCCTGTCTGAATCACATTAATTATTCTTGATGCCTCTTCCGCCTCACCTGTGGGCTTTGTGGGCCTTCTCCCTCAGCTCATAATATTGTTGTCTTGATCTTAAACTCAACTTTTCTGTTTTTATGTTTTTAACATCTTGTATTTGAGCTTTTCGTTCACCAAATTCCTGTATTTTTCTTCTGTATCTGCTCTTTGGTAATCATTTTCCAGTTGAACTATCTCCTATTTTAGGGAGCTGACCTCCTTCAATGTGTCAATTTTTAATGCTTTTGGCATATCCAATGATCTGGCCCTTTAAATAAGCCTTTAATGTGTCCCATATTAGGAAAATGCCTTCAGTGGAGGGGAAATTAATCTCACAGAACAATTCTATCTGGGCCCTAACAAAGCTACAAAATTCCAGTGTTCAGATGCCATCTATACATCGAGGCCTGCTTATCTGGCATTGTCATGGATAAATTTAAGGGAGAGTGGTCTGACTGTAGCTGTGCTGCTACTCAGTTACCACTATCCTACCCCCAAATTGGGCTGATCCCATTAAATCAATTCTAGTGTAGGAGTCATGTCTCGAGAGTAAAAGGAGTAATCCCTTTCTCTTGGGTTCAGCCTTCTCCAGTCATCTATGAGATTCAATTCTTTCTTAAAGGCCAGGGTAGACTTAGCTGCCCTAGCCCTTGTTACTTTCTCTGCTGACTTGTCCGTAATCGAATCCAGACAAAAATTGTAATCTCCTCCAGTCAAGGCATTCTCACACCCTTCAGCTACTTTCAAAATATATCTTGTATGGTCGTTTTCTCATCGAAATTCGGGGAATATATATTCATAATTTTCCAGGATTCCAAGTATATTTGTCAATGTATCATTACGAATTTCCCCACTGAGTCCGTGACTACTGTTACGAGCCCAGAGGACCCCAAAACCCAGCAACAATAGATATTCACCAAGACAAATGGTTACTTAAACAAAAATTGCTTTTAATTATCTTTAAACATGAAAATAGAATCAAACTTTAACTAATCTCTATACTTAACTAACCCAAATTAACCCGCTTCTAATTCTAAGCACATGTGTATGTAATGTGTGGAGATTTAAGAAAAGTTCTTTGGTTCACAGTTCAATCTCACTTCTCCTTCTTCCAAGTTCTCTGAATGCAGGAAATTCTTATACTGTGCACAGAATTTAACATGTATAAAGTTCACCAGGCTTTGGTGATCGAAAGGTAAATCTTTACCACTCAGGAAGGTTCTTGTAGGGTTTGCAGAGAGAGAATTGTTGTTCCAGGATTTCCACAACTGAGGTTCCACCATTAGTCACCTCAAGGTCTCGCTGATGAAACTTGCCCCATCATGGTTTTCCAGATGGTAACCTCTTTCTTCAGGCTACCACCACAGAGTTCCTTTCTGTTCCACTTATTCCAAGTGAAACACCAGCCAGATAGCACCTCCAGCTATCCACTGATCTGAAACTTTCTGTTTCCAACCAGCTCTTCCTGGCTTGCACTGTTCAGTCTCTTTTCAGTGTCACACACAGTAGCTGAGAGTGCTTGTTAACTTACTTCTCTCTCTCTCTCTCTCTCTCTCTCTCTCTCTCTCTCTCTCTCTCTCTCTCTCTCTCTCTCTCTCTCTCTCTCTCTCTCTCCAACTGAGACTGCCAGAAAGCCCATGTGACTCTCTCACTTGCAAAATCCCCACCTTCTTCAGCAAACAACAGGAGTCCTGACTTAGTCAAGATGTTGTCTTAGATAAACAAAACCCAAGAATGACCTTTCTGTGAGCACTTTGCAGAAAGGTACTTGTAGCCGGTTTGTCTCCTCCAAAACAATGGTCTTTCATTTCATGACGTCAGTTCAATTTATCTCTAATATATATGCTCTGATCCAAGATCAAAGCCAAAAATCTAGACTACATCGATCAAGGGAGAGATGGGAATCCGATTTTGAGGATTGTAATCGATCCACAATGACTACCTTAATTAATTATTGATATAGACTGATTAATTGTAATTTTCTGCACCAATTATATCGCACACCTCAAACATATATAAAAATAAACTCGAGTTTTCTGATAGGTGTTTTAGGTGTGGTATAGGTGTTAGTGCCTTTTTACATTCCACCTGGTTATGCATGAAATGAATACCCTTTTGGATAGAATTGGGGAAAGTGTTGAAAAAAATTGTGGGGGTGAACTTCCTTATCGACCTGGAATTGTTTCTTCTGGGGAATTTTTCAGTTATAAAAGTTAACTTCTCCAGAATTAAATCTAAATTTATTAAAATTGCATTGTCAATAAGCGATAACATGGAAATCCGATTCCTGACTTCACATTGATTATTAGAACATGAAAGTGCAAAGTTGTATTCCCCTTGAGAAGATTACTTATAGTCTTAGGAATAGATATATAGTATGTTCATAAAAATTTGGCCACCTTATTTAGATTACTTAAATGCCCAAATTTATAATTTATTTTGATATTTATCAATTAGTATACTCCTTATTAGAATTTTAATACTTTTAAAATTATATAAATGCTCCTGTTGCTTTTTCTTTCTTTTTATCTCCCTCTCTTCGCTGCTGTCTGTCCCCTTTTCTTTTGAATCTGGAAAGCGGGCACCAGGAGAAGAGGGACTCTCCTTTCCCTTTTTTTGGACCTTATGAATGTTTTTCTAAAATTTTATATTCAATGTATTATTGTTATTATATTAATTGAGTTCTATATTCTGTATTTTCTTAAAAGTTAAATAAAATATTCAAAAAAATCTTTGTACATATGTCCTCTGCTGTTTGCTGATCTTGCCCTAGGAAACAGGTGCTGGCTGTCTACCCTATCTATGCCTCTCATAATCTTATAGACCTCTTATAGATCTTATAGATCTTATAGAATCTTATAGAGTTAAGGGTTATGGGGATAAGGGGTACTGATGGTAGTGATCAGCCATGATCTGTAAAATGGCGGAGCTGGCTCGACGGGCCAAAGGGCCTACTCCAGCTCCTATTGTCTATTGTCTATTAACCATGTACTCAGCTTTTGCTTAGTCCTTCCAAACTACATCACCTCACACTTATCCGGATTGAAATCTATCTGCCACTTTTCTGCCCAACTCTGCATCCTGTCTATATCCTCTTGTAACTTTCAATAACATTCAACTCCTCCAGCCTTCATGTCATTCGTACACTTAGCGACCCATCCTTTCACCTCTTCATCCAGGTCATTTCTAAAAATCACAAAGAACAGAGGTCCCAGAATGGATGTCTGCGACACTCCACTAGTCACCAACTTCCAGGCAGAACACTTTCCTTCCACTACTACTTTCTTCCTGCAAGCCAACTATTTATCCATACAGCCAATTTTACACTAATCATATGACTCATGATTTTCTGGTTGAGTCTCTCATGGGGGACCTTGTTAATTGCCTTGCTAATATCCATTTACCCTCATCAATTTCTTTTGTTACCTCCTTAAAAAATTCTATTAGACTCCTTTCTCAAAGCCATGCTGACTATCTCTGAGTAGACTGTACGTCTCCAAATGGTCATAGATCCTATCCTTAAGAATCCTCTCTGTTAGTTTTGTTATGGGCCCAGAGGACCCCAAAACCCACCACCAATAGAAATTCACCAAGACAAATGGTTACTTAAACAAAAGTTGCTTTTAATTATCTTTAAACATGAAAACAGAATTACAGTTTAACTTATCATTATTAACTTAACTTAACTGACTTAACCCCCTTCTAATTCTAAGATCACATGCATGTAATATGTGTGTGTAAGTTCAGAAAAGTTCTTTGGTTCACAGTCCAATCTTACTTCTCACACCTCCAAGTTCACTGGTCACAGGCAATTCTTATACTGTGCACAGAATTTAACATTTATAAAGTTCACCAGGCTTTGGTGCTTGAAAGGTAAATGGTTACCACTCAGGAAGTTCTTGTCAGTTTTCACAGAGAGATTTATTGCCCGTTGGACACCCACAGCTGGTTCCTTTAGATCATCCACTTCAGTGTCTTGCCGAAGAAACTTGCTCCATCGGGGTTTTCCAGATGATAACCTCTTCCTTTCAGGTCACCATAGAGTTCCTTTTGCTTCCCTTATTTCAAGTGAAACATTGTACAGCCAGTTCTCTCCTCTTGTATGGACCACAAGGGCTTTGACCAGGCTGAACTCGCAACCCATCTTCAAAATGTTTTTTTTTCTACAAGTTTGCCAGCTTGTCCTGTTCCAGTCCCAGCTGCTGCTGCTGAACCATAGAACTGAACTCTCTCTCTCTCCCCCCTCCACCCCCCCACTCCCTCTCTCTCACTCAGAGAAAATCACATGACTGTCTTAGAACAGCCAACTGTACTCATACAGACTGCGGCTCCTGACTAATCTTCTGAGTTCATTCATCTGTTGCTTTCCAAAACAATAATCCATTATTCCAAAGCATGTCTAATTAACACCTACATGTGAAGTCCTTATAGGCATCCTTCAAAATTTCTGCAAAGGCACCTGGAACCTGGACTGTCTGACTTGAGCAGAGTTTTGGCATTTTAAATGAGATCTGTTTTGAAGTGTTTGTACCCGTATGTGACCTACACTAAAAAACCTGCCACAATTTATTTTTTTTAAAACATATCTATACATAATATAAAATATAACATAATCTGTCACAGTTTACACACCACTGACGCAAGACTCATTGGTCTATAATTTCCAGGATTCTCCCTGTTTTAAACAAGGGGACGACATTTGCCATTCTCCAATCCTGTGCCACCTCCCCTGTGTCCAAAGAGGATTCAAAAATCATAGCTACCGCCCCAGCTATCTTTTCTCTCACTTCCCACAGCACTCCAGCCCCAAGGACTTATCAATCTTTTTTTTAATTTAAATTTTTTATTTTTCACGCTATGAACCTTACTGACCAAAATACATACAGACATTTTTCTCTTGAATATATAGTGTCATTTTCTCCCCTTTTCCCCCCCTCCCTTCCCTCCCTCCCTCACCCCCCCTTCCCATTTATTCAGTTCAATCTATATTAAACCCATTAAACAATGTTGTCACTTAATAAAAATAAACAAATTTTTATCCTTTACTTTTACATACTGGGTCAGTTCATTTCGTTGTCTTCTCCTTCTGTCATTTTAGGTGGTGGAGGTCCATGGTAGGATTTCTCTATTGTGTTTCATGTATGGTTCCCATATTTGTTCAAATATTATGATGTTATTTCTTAAATTATAGGTTATTTTTTCTAATGGAATACATTTATTCATTTCCATGTACCATTGTTGTATTCTCAAGTTGTCTTCTAATTTCCAGGTTGACATAATACATTTTTTTGCTCTAGCTAGGGCTATCATAATAAATCTTTTTTCTGCTCCATCCAAATTGAGTCCAAATTCTTTATTTCTTATATTACTTAGAAGGAAGATCTCTGAGTTTTTTGGTATATTGCTTTTTGTGATTTTATTTAATATCTGGTTTAGATCTTCCCAAAACTTTTCCACTTTATCACATGCCAAAATTGCATGTATTGTTGTTCCTGTTTCCTTCTTACAGCGAAAACATCTATCTGATACTGTTGGGTCCCATTTATTTAACTTTTGGGGTGTGATGTATAGCCTGTGTAACCAGTTATATTGTATCATACGTAACCTCGTATTTATTGTATTTCTCATCGTTCCAGAGCATAACTTCTCCCATGTTTCCTTCTTTATCTTTATATTTAAATCTTGTTCCCATTTTTGTTTAGTTTTACCATTTGTTTCCTCATTCTCCTTTTCTTGCAGTTTAATATACATATTTGTTATAAATCTTTTGATTGTCATTGTATCTGTAATCACATATTCAAAGTTACTTCCCTCTGGTAACCTCAGACTACTTCCTAATTTGTCCTTCAAGTAGGATCTCAATTGGTAATATGCCAACACTGTATCTTGAGTTATATTATATTTATCCTTCATTTGTTCAAAGGATAATAATCTATTTCCTGAAAAACAATTTTCTATTCTTTTGATCCCTTTTTTCTCCCATTCTCTAAAGGAAAGGTTATCTATTGTAAAAGGGAGTAACTGATTTTGCATCATTATTAGTTTTGGTAATTGGTAATTTGTTTTATTCCTTTCTACATGAATCTTCTTCCAAATATTGAGCAGATGATGTAATACTGGAGAACTCCTACGTTGTACCAATTTTTCATCCCATTTATATAATATGTGTTCAGGTATCTTTTCCCCTATTTTATCTAGTTTTAATCTAGTCCAATCTGGCTTTTCCCTTGTTTGATAAAAATCTGATAGGTATCTTAATTGTGCGGCTCTATAATAATTTTTAAAGTTTGGCAGTTGTAAGCGTCCTTGTTTATACCATTCTGTTAATTTATCTAGTGCTATCCTCGGTTTCCCCCCTTTCCATAAAAATTTCCTTATTTTTTTCTTTAACTCCTTGAAGAATTTCTCTGTCAAGTGTATTGGCAATGGCTGAAATAGGTATAGTATCGTTGGGAAAATGTTCATTTTAATACAGTTTATCCTTCCTATTAGTGTTAGTGGTAAATCTTTCCAATGCTCTAAATCGCCCTGTAATTTTTTCATTAGTGGATAACAATTGAGTTTATATAGATGGCCGAGATTTTTATTTATTTGTATACCTAGGTATCTTATTGCTTGCATTTGCCATCTGAATGGTAATTTCTTCTTAAATTTTGAGAAATCCGCATTATTCATTGGCATTGCTTCACTTTTATTTGCGTTAATCTTGTAACCCGACACTTCTCCATATTCCTTCAATTTCTTATATAATTCTTTTATTGATAGTTCTGGTTCTGTTAAGTATACTATAACATCGTCCTCAAATAGACTGATTTTATATTCCTTATCTTTTATTTTTATCCCTTTTATATTATTTTCTGTTCTTATCAATTCTGCTAGTGGTTCTATAGCTAACGCGAACAATAAGGGTGATAGTGGGCATCCCTGCCTTGTTGATCTGCTTAAATTAAATTGCTTTGATATATATCCATTTACTGTCACTTTCGCCAATGACCCCTTATATAATGCTTTAATCCAATGAATATACTTCTCTGGTAAACTGAATTTTTGCAATACTTTGAATAAATAATTCCATTCTACTCTGTCAAAGGCCTTCTCTGCGTCTAAAGCAACTGCTACTGTTGGCGCTTTACTCCCTTCTACTGCATGAATTAAGTTAATAAATTTACAAATATTGTCTGTTGTGCGTCTTTTTTTAATAAATCCAGTTTGGTCTAGATTTACCATTTTAGGTACATAATCTGCTAATCTGTTTGCTAATAGTTTAGCTATTATCTTATAATCTGTGTTAAGTAATGATATTGGTCTATATGACGCTGGTGCGAGTGGATCTTTCCCTTGCTTTGGAATTACTGTAATTATTGCTGTTTTACATGAATCTGGTAAGCTTTGTGTTTTGTCAATCTGGTTGATTACTTCCAGGAGGGGAGGAATTAATAAATCTTTAAATGTTTTATAGAATTCTATTGGGAATCCATCCTCTCCTGGTGTTTTATTATTTGGTAGTTATTTTATTTTCTCTTGTATTTCTACTATTTCAAATGGTTCTGTTAATTTATTTTGTTCCTCTATTTGTAATTTTGGTAGTTCAATTTTAGTTAAAAATTCATCTATTTTGTCTTCTTTCCCTTCATTTTCAGTTTGGTATAATTGTTCATAGAATTCTCTAAAGTTTTCATTAATCTCCGTTGGATTATATGTGATTTGTTTGTCTTTTTTCCTCGATGCCAATACCATTTTCTTAGCTTGTTCTGTCTTAAGCTGCCATGCTAGAATTTTATGCGTTTTTTCCCCTAGTTCATAATATTTCTGTTTTGTCTTCATTATGTTCTTCTCCACCTTATATGTTTGTAGTGTTTCATATTTTATTTTTTTATCTGCCAATTCTCTTCTTTTAGTTGTGTCTTCCTTCATTGCTAATTCTTTTTCTATATTTACTATTTCCCTTTCCAACTGCTCTGTTTCCTGATTGTAATCCTTCTTCATCTTGGTTACATAACTTATTATTTGCCCTCTGATGAAAGCTTTCATTTCGTCCCATAGTATAAACTTATCTTTCACTGATTCTATATTTATTTCAAAGTACATTTTAATTTGTCTTTCAATGAATTCTCTAAAATCCTGCCTTTTAAGTAGCATAGAGTTTAATCTCCATCTATACATTCTTGGAGGGATGTCCTCTAACTCTATTGTCAATATCAAGGGTCCGATAATATTCTAGCTTTATATTCTGTTTTTCTTACTCTATCTTGCATACGAGCTGATAACAGAAATAGGTCTATTCTTGAGTATGTTTTATGTCTACCCGAATAATATGAATATTCCTTTTCCTTTGGGTGTTGTTTCCTCCATATATCCAAAAGTTGCATTTCTTGCATCGATTTAATTATAAATTTGATTACTTTGTTCTTTCTGTTAATTTTTTTCCCAGTTTTGTCCATATTTGAATCCAAATTAAGGTTGAAATCCTCTCCTATTAATATGTTCCCTTGCGTATCTGCTATCTTCAAAAAAATATCTTGCATAAACTTTTGATCTTCTTCGTTAGGTGAATATACATTGAGTAGATTCCAAAACTCCGAATATATCTTACATTTTATCATTACATATCTCCCTGCTGGATCTATTATTTCCTCTTCTATTTTAATTGGTATATTTTTACTGATTAATATAGCTACTCCTCTTGCTTTTGAATTATACGATGCTGCTGTTACATGTCCTACGCAATCTCTCTTTAATTTCTTGTGCTCCAATTCAGTTAAATGTGTTTCTTGCACAAATGCTATATCAATTTTTTCTTTTTTCAGTAAATTTAGCAGTTTCTTCCTTTTGATTTGGTTATGTATTCCGTTAATATTTAAAGTCATATAGTTCAACGTAACCATTTCATACTTTGTTTATCTTCCCTTTCCGTTTCTCCATCATCACCTTTCCTTCTTATCCATTTCTGCTTTCTTGTTTTGAACACTTTATAAGACAACATTTCTAAAACAACAAACATTTTCCTTATTTTCCTACTTAAAACTTCTTTAACCCCATTCTCCCCTCGCCTCCTGAGTTGCCCTTTATCCCTTGTCGGGCAACCACATCCTCTCCATTTGGATTTGCGAATTCACTCGCAAGCGTCAACTGATTTTGACCGTAACTCCTCCCCACCCAGCCCCCCCGGAAAAGATTTCAATTTTCATATATAACAAAGGTCACTCTTTTAATTCCCTCCTTATTCCCTATATTCCCTTTCATTCCCTTATTAATTCTTATCTTATACTCTATATATTTTCCTCTAAATACGGATACACTCATGTATACACATATATACATACACACCCATATACATATATATATATATATATATATATATATATATCTTCTTCTTTGGCTTGGCTTCGCGGACGAAGATTTATGGAGGGGGTAAAAAGTCCACGTCAGCTGCAGGCTCGTTTGTGGCTGACAAGTCCGATGCGGGACAGGCAGACACGATTGCAGCGGTTGCAAGGGAAAATTGGTTGGTTGGGGTTGGGTGTTGGGTTTTTCCTCCTTTGCCTTTTGTCAGTGAGGTGGGCTCTGCGGTCTTCTTCAAAGGAGGTTGCTGCCCGCCAAACTGTGAGGCGCCAAGATGCACGGTTTGAGGCGTTATCAGCCCACTGGCGGTGGTCAATGTGGCAGGCACCAAGAGATTTCTTTAGGCAGTCCTTGTACCTTTTCTTTGGTGCACCTCTGTCACGGTGGCCAATGGAGAGCTCGCCATATAACACGATCTTGGGAAGGCGATGGTCCTCCATTCTGGAGACGTGACCCACCCAGCGCAGCTGGATCTTCAGCAGCGTGGACTCGATGCTGTCGACCTCTGCCATCTCGAGTACTTCGACGTTAGGGATGAAAGCGCTCCAATGGATGTTGAGGATGGAGCGGAGACAACGCTGGTGGAAGCGTTCTAGGAGCCGTAGGTGGTGCCGGTAGAGGACCCATGATTCGGAGCCGAACAGGAGTGTGGGTATGACAACGGCTCTGTATACGCTTATCTTTGTGAGGTTTTTCAGTTGGTTGTTTTTCCAGACTCTTTTGTGTAGTCTTCCAAAGGCGCTATTTGCCTTGGCGAGTCTGTTGTCTATCTCGTTGTCGATCCTTGCATCTGATGAAATGGTGCAGCCGAGATAGGTAAACTGGTTGACCGTATATATATATATATATATATATATATATACCCATACATATAGTTCGTGGTCATTTTTACTCTCATTACATGTCTTCATCTCTCTGCTTGTTTTGTAGTTGTCTGCAAATTTTCGTGCTTCCTCTGGATCCGAGAATAGTCTGTTTTGTTGCCCTGGAATAACTATTTTAAGTACCGCTGGGTACTTCAACATAAATTTATATCCTTTTTTCCATAAGATCGTTTTTGCTGTATTGAACTCTTTCCTCTTCTTCAGGAGTTCAAAACTTATGTCTGGATAGAAAAAATATTTTTGACCTTTGTATTCCAGTGGCTTTTTGTCTTCTCTTATTTTCTTCATTGCTTTCTCCAATATATTTTCTCTTGTTGTATATCTTAAAAATTTTACTAAAATGGATCTTGGTTTTTGCTGCAGTTGTGGTTTCGGCGCTAATGTTCTATGTGCCCTCTCTATTTCTATTTCTTCCTGTAATTCTGGTCTTCCTAGGACCCTGGGGATCCAATCTTTTATAAATTCTCTCATATTCTTACCTTCTTCATCTTCCTTAAGGCCCACTGTCTTTATATTATTTCTTCTATTATAGTTTTCCATTATATCTATCTTCTGAGCTAATAGCTCATGTACCTCTTTAACTTTTTTATTAGATTCTTCTAATTTCTCTTTTAAATCCTCTACTTCCATTTCTACGATTATTTCTCGTTCTTCCACATTTTCCACTCTTTTTCCTATCTCTGATATGACCATTTCTATTTTATTCATTTTTTCTTCTGCATTCTTAATTCTTCTTTTTATCTCATTAAATTCTTGTAATTGCCATTTTTTCACTGATTCCATATATTCTTTAAAAAATGATATATCCATGTCGCTCCTCCTTTCTCCTCGGTGCTCCTGTGATTCAAATGGCGCTAGGCCTTGCTTCTAACTCTTTTTAAAATTCTTCCTCTGACACACCGTTCTCTCTCCTGTCTGTCACACCTTGTCTCTCCTTGACGCTCCCATGATTCAATCCAATTCAGCCCAATTTGTTCATGCTGACCAACTGCAAGCCGATTGCCGCCAGAAGTAGGTGCTTTTGTGCTGCAGATAGGGACTTCATCAAGGCAGAGGTGTGGCGACTCCTGGCGGAAGGCATTATAGAGCCCAGTATCAGCCCTTGGAGAGCCCAAGTCCTGGTGGTCAAAGGGGGAAGTAAGCCGAGGATGGTCGTGGATTACAGCCAGACCATTAATTGGTACACCCAGCTGGATACCTATCCCCTGCCGAGGATCGCCGACATGGTCAATGAGATAGCCCGCTACCGGGTTTTCTCCATGATTGACCTGAAGTCGGCATATCACCAAATCCCTATCCACCCAAAGGACAAGCCCTACACCGCCTTTGAGGTGGACGGGTGCTTGTACCAGTTCCACTTGGTTCCTTTTTGGGTCACGAACGGGGTCTCCGTCTTCCAACAGGAGATGGATCACAAGGTACACCGGCACAAGTTGAAGGCGACATTCCCATATCTGGATAACGTCACTCTATCCGACCGTGACCAGCAGGACCATGATGCTAACCTGGAAAAATTCCTCCAGACGGCCACGGAGCTGAACCTCACTTACAACAAGAAGTATGTGTTCGGCACCAGCCGCCTCGCCATCCTGGGGTACATCGTGGCCCATGGAGTCGTCGGCCCAGAAAGGATGTGCCCATTAATGGAGTTAACCCTCCCCCCAGGCTCAAGGCCCTCCGCAGGTGCCTGGGCCTGTTCTCTTATTACTCTTAGTGGGTCCCTTGATTCTCAGACATGGTCCGCCCACTGGCCCAAGCCACAACTTTTCCCCTCCCACCCGAAGCGCAGATAGCTTTCACCTGCATCAGGCAAGATATCGCGGACGCCACGATGCAGGCTGTCGATGAGGACTCCCCCTTCCAGGTGGAGAGCGATGCCTCTGAGGTGGCCCTCGCTGCTACCCTCAACGACGGGGGGCGTCCCGTCGCCTTCTTCTCCAGGACCTTCCACGGCTCCGAGCTAGGGCACTCCGCCATTGAAAAGGAGGCCCTGGAGGAGTCACGTGATGGAGTAGTGGCCGGACGGTGAACTCCAGCCCTCTCCAGAAAAGTCGGGAAAAACAAAGGAAAACACAAAGGCACAGAAATAAAAGTTACAGAAAAGTGAGTATAAAGGTGGAAAGAAGATGGCGACAAAAAAAGAAAAATCGAAAGCAATGGTAAGAAGAGAGGAAGAGAAGACAAAGGAGGAAAAAGGTGAAGGCCTTACCTGTCTGAAGAGGCCCGCTGCGGAGAGAGAAACCCGCTCCCTCAGGTCGGTAAATAATGGACTACAAAAATGGCTCGCTGAGCCGAGTAAAAGTGCGCAACCGCGCATGAAAAAAAACACACCGACGGGAGGGGGGACCAGCTGGGGAGTCGATCTCCACAGCCGGCAACGACAGCTGCAGAACACCTGCAGCAAGAAGAGACCACAGAAGACAATAGAAACGAGAAAGAAGAGAAGGAAAGGGCACCAAAGAAACAACAGATGGCCAACCCAGAGGAAGAAGAAGAGGAAGAGGAAGAGTACAGTGAAATAGAAGAAGAAAAGAAAGGCAAGATAAAGGATATATTTTCTCTTATTAAAGGATACATGGAGTCATTTAAAGAATGGCAAACACAGGAATTTAAGGATTTAAGAAAAAGAATAAACAACACAGAAGAGAAAATGAATAAAATAGAGATGACCTTAACAGAAATGGGAAAGAAAATGGACAAGATGGAAGAGCGGGCAGTAGCAGCAGAAATGGAGGTAGAAGACTTAAAAAAGAAATTGGAGGAATCTAATAAAAAAACTAAAGAGACACAAGAACTACTAGCTCAAAAAATAGATACAATGGAAAATTATAACAGAAGAAATAACATAAAGATAGTGGGCCTTAAGGAAGATGAAGAAGGCAAGAATATGAGGGAGTTTATAAAAGAGTGGATCCCTAAGACCCTAGGATGTCCAGAACTACAGCAAGAAATGGAAATAGAAAGGGCACATAGAGTATTGGCCTCTAAACCACAACCACAACAAAAACCAAGATCTATTGTAGTAAAATTCCTAAGATATACTACAAGAGAAAAGGTACTGGAGAAGACAATGGAAAAAGTAAGAGAGGGCAACAAGCCACTGGAGTATAAAGGGCAAAAAATCTTCATTTATCCAGATATAAGTTTTGAACTCCTAAAGAAGAGAAAAGAGTTCAATACAGCAAAGGCGATTTTATGGAAGAAAGGGTATAAATTTATACTAAAGCATCCAGCGGTATTGAAAATATTTATTCCAGGACAACAAAACAGACTATTCTCGGATCCAGAAGAAGCACGAAAATTTGCAGAACAATTACAAAAATAGACTGAGGGAGGAAGACGGGTAATGAGAGTTAAAATGATCACGATTGATATGTATGTGGGTAAAGACAAAAATAGACTGAGGGATGAAGACGGGTAATGAGAGTAAAAATGATCACGATTGATATGTATGCGGGTAAAGAGGTATAAGAGTGAATAGAGACAATGTGCATACGTGAATGTATCTGTACTTAGAGGAAAATATAGATAGTATAGACAAGAATTAATAAGGGAAGGTAATGGAATAGAGAGAATAAGGAGGGAATTAAAAGAGTGACCTTTGTGACATATGAAAAGTGAAATCTTTTCTGGGGGGGGCGGGGTGAGGGGAAATAGCGGTCACTGCAAAATCAGTTGACGCTTGCGAGTGGATTCGCAAATCCAAATGGAGAGGGGAGATGTGGTTGTCCAACAAGGGATAAAGGACAACTCAGGAGGGGAAGGGGAGATTGGGGATAAATAAGATAGAGATAGGAGAATAAGGAAAATGTTGGATGTTGTAGGAATGTTGTCTTATAAAGAGTTGAAAATAAGAAAACAGAAATGGAAAAGGAGGAAAGGTAATGATGGAAAAACGGAAAGAGAAGATAAACAAAATATAAAAGGGCTACGCTGAACTATATGACTTTAAATATTAATGGAATACATAACCAAATTAAAAGGAAGAAACTACTAAATTTAAATGAATAAATGTATTCCATTAGAAAAAATAACATATAGGTTAAGAAATAATATTGAAATATTCGAACAAGTATAGGAGCCTTACATTAAATACAATAGCGAAAACCTACCGGGGACAAACATTACCTAAGTTGATGGAAGGAGAAGGAAAGAAAAGAATGGACTCAGTAGAATTTCTGGTGTATTTTTGTTGAATGACAACATTGTCTGACTGGCTTAATGCAACCTAGATTGTATACCTAAAATGGATGAGAGGGGGAGTGGGGGGGTGGCTTTGGAGGAGGGGGGGGGAGAAAAAGTCACTGTATATGTGTGAAAAAGAAATAGTGTATATCATGGCTAATGTGATTTATGGTGTGAAAAATAAAAAATAAAAAAAAAAGAAAAGGAGGCCCTGGCAATTGAGGAAGTGGTCCGCCACTGGCGCCACTACCTGGCCGGCAGGAGATTCACACTCCTCACAGACCAGTGGGTCGTGATGTTCATGTTTAACACTACCCACAAGAGCAAGATCAAGAACTACAAGATCCTGTGCTGGAGAGTCGAGCTGGCAACCTACAGCTATGACATCCAGTACTGCCTCGGGAAGTTTAATGACTCCCCTGATGCCCTCTCTCGCACCTGCACGTCTATGTATGACGACAGGTTGCAGGCATTGCGTGAGTCACTCTGCCATCCGGGCATCACCCGGTTGTACCATTTCGTTAAGTCCCAAAATCTGCCGTACACCATCAGAGATGTCAGGGACATGACTAAGGCCTGTCAGGTCTGTGCGGAGTGTAAACCCTGCTTCTTCTGACCCCCCCCCCAGGCCCACGTTGTAAAGGCTACTCAGCCTTTCGAGCGTCTCGGCATGGACTTCAAAGGGCCCCTACCTTCCATGAACCGAAACATCTACTTCCTCACGGTAGTAGACGAGTACTCATACATCCCTTTCGACATCCCTTGTCCGGACACCTCCACGGCCACCGTCATCAGGGTCTTGGGACAGATTTTCACCATGTTTGGCTACCCTGCCTTCATCCACAGCAACTGGGGGTCTAGTTTCTTGAGCGATGAGCTGCGCCAGTACCTGACAGCAAGGGCCATCATGACCAGTCACACGACAAGCTATAACCTGAGAGGCAACGGGCAAGTGGAATGAGAGAATGGGGTGGTCTGGAAGTCAGTCCTCCTGGCTCTCAGGTCAAAAGGGTGGGCCGTTGAATACTGGCAGGACGCCTTGCCCGAGGCACTCCATGCCATCGGTCACTGCTGTGCATGGCTACCAACGAGACCCCTCACAAACGCCTGTTCTCATTCCCCAGGAGGTCGGCGACTGGAATGTCATTCCCAGCATGGCTCACGTCCCTGGGACCGGTGCTTCTGTGTGTACGGACACACAAGGCCGAAGCCCTAGTAGAGCAGATTTTCCTCCTTTATGCAAACCGCAACTATGCTTATGTTAGGTTTGGCAGTGGCAGGGAGGACACCATCTCAACCAGGGACCTGGCACCAGCAGGAGCACCCACCATACCACGCCACCCTCCAACCCAGGACAATGCTGACCGGGCATACATCCCCACCCCCAGGCAGCTATGGGGCACACAGGGCCACCTTGACCACCAGGGGCCCACTTCAGTCTTAGGAGACAAACCCACCCCCCCGACCAATCCAATACGACTCGCAAATGTTGACCCCGGCCCCCCTGGCCACCCCTCCGCGCGGCACCACACCACCCACACACACCCCTGCCGCCAGCCCCCCAACTTCCCCTCTGACCAGTGACCAGGAGCCAGTCCTACGATGGTCACAGAGACCCTGGCAGCCGCTGAATTGTCTCAACCTGTAAATATTGTATGTACATAGTTGGTGCGATTCCTTGTTACTGCCCCCTCCCCCCTCCGGGACAATTTTAAACCAGAATCAGACACACACAAGGTAAAGACTGTACAACAGGCTTTAATCCACAAAGACTTCCACAGAGCCAGTCTGGCTGTAGCTGCAGTAACTCTGAGTGAGGCCTTGGGAGGCTGGCCGGCGCAGGCTTATATCCCGGAGGGTGATTGACACACGACTGGGTGGGGCTTGATCCATTCAGGCCGACTGATGGACAGCCAGCCAGGTGTTGTCCTGTCCCTTTACACTCCTGCAGGTACAGAGGTTGCCCCCTCTGTGTGTCTACCACCATACTGACCAAGTTGACATTCTAGGTTAGTCCCACTTGCCTGTGTTTGGTCTATATCCTTCCAAACCCTTCCTAACTATATATCTGTCCAAATGTGTTTTGCATGTTCAGTATATGCCTGTTTCTACAGTTTCCTCTGGAAGACCATCCTCTGAATGAAAAAGTTGCCCCTCAGGGTAACTCTCTCCCCTTCACCAAAAACCTTCTGCCCTCTAGTTCTAAAATCATTTTCTTCAACATAGAACATAGAGCATTACAGTACAGTACAGGCCCTTTGGCCCACTATGTTGTGCCAACCAATATAAAACTACACCAAAGCAATCTAGTTCTTTTCTACCTTGCACCCATAACTCTATACTTTTCTTACATCCATATATCTATCTAAAAATCTTTTGAATATCCCTGTTTTATCAGCCTCTACCACCATTCCTGCCAATGCATTGCAGGCACCCACCACTCTCTGGGTAAAAAAAGCTTACCTCTGACATTTCTCCTATACTTTCCTCCACGCAACTTAAACCAATGTGGTGCTGGCTGTTCAACCTATTCTAGACCCTCATAATCTTGCATCCTTTTATTGTCATCTCTCATCCTTTGTTGCTACAAAGAGAAAACCCCTAGGTCTGTCAACTTTGCTTCATATGACATGTTCTCCAATCCGAGCAACATCCTGGTAAATCTTCTCTACACCCTCTCCAAAGCATCCACATGTTTCCTGTAATGAGGTGACCAGAACTGAACGGAATACTCCAAGTGTGATCTAACGCGAGTTTTACAAAGCCCTCATTATCTCATGGCTCTTGAACTCAATCCTCCACCATATGCCTTCTTAGCCACCCTATCAAAATGCAGGGCAACCATGCACCTGGATCCCAAGATCTTTTTGTTCCTCCACACTGTTAAGAATCATGATCTGCTGCAGGGATAAAAGTAGAAAATGGATTTAAAGCATGCTATTTGAAATTTTCTCTTCAAGTTGCACATGCTTCTTCTCAAATAGTCATGTGTCTACTTTAAATTGCTGGATTGAAATCCAGGAATTCTTAATCTGTCCTGAATCCATTAAAAAAGAGTCACTTTATCCTCACCCCTCATGATTTTGTTTCTTCAAAAAGCTCACCCTCAGCCTCATTGTCTTGATTGGAAAGGTTGCTATTTTAATTGGAGAGGTTGAAGAAATCTTGGCAAGTTGCTCTGTTGCAAGCTGCAGATGATGCATTCTGAGAGATAAGGAAAGATAATTAAGTTGGTAAATTAAATGCCATCTATTATTTTTGTCCTAAATTTGAGAGCTGCTTGGGTATAAAATTAAAACCCAGCCCAAACATGACCAGATGGAACAAGAGCCAAGGACATAATAAGCTATTATTTGACTCAAACCCCACCCATTACAAACAGGAAAACAATGAATGGCACTATGGGGCAGTCAGTCAAGCTGTTGCCTCAGGGACAGAGACTCAGGTTCAATCCTGACCTGGGGTGCTTTGTGTGCGGAACTTGCATGTTCTCACTATATCTGCATGAGTTTCCACCAAGATTTTATGATACAAACCCATAAAATGTATTGTTTCATTTCACCCAATAATTATAAGAAAGATTGACTTGCTAGATCGTATTGGATGCAATTAAATACCACGCAGTTTCAAAAATTAGGCATAAAATATCTGACTGAACTTGTAATATCTGACTGAAGAACTGGGTAAAATGAATGACAAGTACCTATGAAAAATAAGTAAGTGAGACACAAAGCCAAGGTAATAACTACAAGACTGGTGACAATAGACATCATTATTGCTGAAGCAACATTTAAGAGTTTAGGGTCAAAACCATAGCAATTTGTCATTGTATCTTCTTTGGCTCTGTTGAATCTATACTAGAAAAATAAAGGATGAAATTGCTAATGCATACAATAATAATATTTCATATTCAGAAATGTCTTATTTCAATTAATAGTTAATATGCAGTTAATTAGTTTTTAAGTACTTTATTGAAAAAATACATGAAAATGTTAGGTGTCCAAGATGTATATGCTTTTATATAGGTATTAAACATTATAAAGTATTAAACATTAAACATAGGTATTAAGCGTATACAGAGCCGTTGTCATACCCACACTCCTGTTCGGCTCCGAATCATGGGTCCTCTACCGGCACCACCTACGGCTCCTAGAACGCTTCCACCAGCGTTGTCTCCGCTGCATCCTCAACATCCATTGGAGCGCTTACATCCCTAACGTCGAAGTACTCGAGATGGCAGAGGTCGACAGCATCGAGTCCACGCTGCTGAAGATCCAGCTGCGCTGGATGGGTCACGTCTCCAGAATGGAGGACCATCGCCTTCCCAAGATCCTGTTATATGGCGAGCTCTCCACTGGCCACCGTGACAGAGGTGCACCAAAGAAAAGGTACAAGGACTGCCTAAAGAAATCTCTTGGTGCCTGCCACATTGACCACCGCCAGTGGGCTGATAACGCCTCAAACCATGCATCTTGGCGCCTCACAGTTTGGCGGGCAGCAACCTCCTTTGAAGAAGACTGCAGAGCCCACCTCACTGACAAAAGGCAAAGGAGGAAAAACCCAACACCCAACCCCAACCAACCAATTTTCCCCTGCAACCTCTGCAATCGTGTCTGCCTGTCCCGCATTGGACTTGTCAGCCACAAACGAGCCTGCAGCTGACGTGGACTTTTTACCCCCTCCATAAATCTTCGTCCGCGAAGCCAAGCCAAAGAAGAAGAAACATTTTTCCCCAAAATAGACTGCATACATTTGCCTGATTTTTGTTCTGTTTGGTGTGGCATACCATGCCCAACTGGAAATGAAAGGATTTCAGTGACTGCTCACAGACACCAATAGAAATTTCACATTCAGGAAAGATGGTGAACATATAGCGCCGTTCAGAGTGTAAGGCTTTGTTGATTAAAGAGGAAATGCTGATATTCCCTAGTGTGACTGTCCTGCAGTTTTAAATGTGACTTTTGAGAACTAAACATCTCTTCATTAAGCACTGGAAATTGTGTGACATGTCAAGGAAAGTTTTACTTTAAAATATGTCGAGGTCCAAATGCAGAGTATTGCGGTAGGTGCGTGCGTAAGTCAATTCCAAACAAAAGGATCCTGTTACAGTATAAATGGTCAGAAATATATGTGAAGATAATGCTTAACACAAGCTGATATTTTTAAAGTTAGAGTAGTAAAGTCAAGAAGCAAAAATCCTTCCTCAATCTGTTGGGTGTTGTCCCATCCTCTTAATGGACCTGGCAAACCATATTAAACTGTTTGTTCCAGTTTCCCTTGTGAGCTGGCTGAAGGATTCAGATTGAAATGTCTAGTTCTTTTCCTGTTTATTTAACTTCAGTAAACAATTGGCAAGAAAGCTTTTGTCAAGCAAAAGAGGCAAGGCCAAGAGAATTGTTATGTTTCCACGTGAAACATCCTGCGACATTATATATTTTCTACCACTGATTTTGGTTGATTCATACTTATTCAGCTGCTGTCTGCAGTCTAGCACCTGCGTACTTGTGATCTATGTATTGTGTCAACAGTTTTAAGCTTTTTACTTCCGCTCTCTGAGGTCTGCTTTACTTGAAATTAAGGAACATGTTCAAGTCCAGCTGGATCTACATCATAATATTACACATTTTTTATCATGCAGACTTATAAACTAAATACCACCGCAGTGAAGGTTGTGCAGTCAAATGACTGGATTTGGGGAAAAGGTAAAAAGAACAACAAAGACTTGCATCTTTCAAAATCTGGGGATACCCCAGAGCACTTTATGGCAAATTATATATCCTGCACTTTCAATTTAACCACTGTATTGGGCACAACTTGCTGCTGGCAATGTGATAATGAAGGATATGCCTTGAGTAATGTTGATTTGTTGACCAGAGTGCTGAGAGAAAATGGAAACTCTTTGTATTTACCTTAAAGAGAAAATTGAGCCTTGATTTGACATTTCATCTCTCAAAAAGTTAGAGAATAGATGAAAAGTTGTAACACATTTTTAAAAATCTTAATACATTATGAATGTTCAGGTTTACAGAAGAAAAACCTAAATTTGTTTCTATTTAAATGTTTCAAAACTAGCTATGAATTGGAGTTTTTAAAAACATTACCTCAATATGTGATCAGTACAGAAAATATTTGGGACAGTTGCTAATTAGAAACATTGACAGTTTTGTTTGCCTCTAAACTGACATTTTAAGCGAATTTTTTTTGTCCTTTCAGCTGAACAAGAATTTGTCAAGATAATCATAATTGTTGCAGTACTGACCGTGATGGTGGTTGTTATCGTTTGCCTGTTAAACCACTACAAACTTTTAACACGGTCTTTCATAAATCGACAGAGTCAAGCTCGACGGCAAGAGGAAGCATTACATCCTGTAAGTTTAATAAAGTGCTCTTATGAAAATGGTAGCTATTTTTGTTAAATGTACGTTGATCTTTGTTTTCACTACCTGCATTATTCAACTTATAGAAATGAATTTTATTAAATTAATGAATCTGCTTAAGCTTAGTTCAATTCTCAAGAGGCTTAAGTGTACCAAATACATGAATTTAAAAAAAAAATCTTTATTGCCCCTTTTTTGTAAAATCATTCATTTTGAGAGTTGGATTTGTTTCTACATTTTTGAAAGTATTTTCCATTCAGTTTGTTAACTTTTAAGTTAAATGTGTAAACATCTGAAGAGTAGGAACTGCACATCATTTCTAAACCATGTATCAATAATAAAGCTGCTGAGCCTTTAGAATCCTCTTGGTTATATATATCATAAAATATTTGGATGCATTAGGTTAGTAGTCTGTGTTTGAGTTTTTTTTTAACTGAAGTGACTTGATGTAATTTTAAATCCTTGGAATATGTGGTTCAGGCTTGGATAGTTGAGAACAGTCCAAAATTACTTGGCTGAGGGATAATTAATAATAATTATCCACAGATGAATTCATTGGTTTTAACCATACCATAACCGTATAACCATTTACGGCACGGAAACAGGCCATGTCGGCCTTTCGAGTCCGTACCGGTTGACCAAGGTTGATTATTTGAGGAAGAAAAGAGCTTGCACTTCTTGGTCTCATCTGCAGAGCTCATTGGGCCCTATGGCAGACAGGAACCTGATTCAGATTCGGATTTATTGTCAGAGTACATACATGACATCATATAGAACCCTGAGATTCTTTTTCCTGTGGACACAGCAGAATTACCACTTATTGGAAGTGCAAAAAACACTGACTCGGCGAATGCATACAAACAAATAAAGAAATGTAAATAAACTGACTATATTACAGAGAAAAAAATGAATAAAGTGCAAATGTAAGAGTCTTTAAATAAATCCCTGATTGAGTTTGTTCTTGAGAAATCTGATGATGGAGGGGTAGCATCAGTTCCTGAACCTGATGGTGTGAGTCATATGGCACCTATACCTGTTTCCTGATGGTAGCAGTGAGAACAGAGCGGGGGATGGTTGGTGTGGATCCTTGATGATAGCTGATGCTCTCTGACATTTTCTCGATGGTGGGGAGGGTTTTACCAAGATGCCCAGGGCTGTGCCCACTATGTTTTGCAGGGTTTTTCATTTGGGGGGCATTGGTGTCAACATATCAGACCATGATGCAGCTGATCTACGCATCTATAGAAATTTACCAGGGTCTCCAATGAAATACCAAACCTCCGCAAACTCCTGAAGAAATGGAGGCACTGTTGTGCTTTCTTCACGATGCTATTTATATGTTTTGTCCTCCAAGATGGTGACTTCCAAGAACTTGGCCTCTCCACCTCTGATCCTCCCCCCCCCTACAGTTCAGTATTGCTTCTCTGTTTGGAGCTGGCTGACTTTGGGCTTTTTCAAGTGGTGGTTGTTGTGAGAAACACAACTGGGACAGTTGTTTTGTATTTTGGCTCTATACTTATCCTTGGTAAGAAGTTTCATTTGGGACAAGTGCTTCTTGTTGTCCTGGGGATGTGTTAGTTTCTACAGAATGGCCCCCACACCTGATTATGACGTGGACAGAGAAAGAAGGTCTTGCTGGCCATTTCCACTCCTATTCGCAAAGCATTCCCTAGCTAAGGTTATTCAATGCAGTATAGTGGAAGCTAGATCTTAAACCTAGTGCCCCTATGTTTTCTGACTATAGAGTGCATTGGCTAAAACATTTCACACATATGTCTGTCATCGATGTAAGCTGCTTTTTACAATTTTGCTTAGAGGTACAATTCTAATCCAGAGTTCTTGCCCTATATTTTGTTTTACTGTGTAAAAGCACTTCTGAGAAGTGCATAGCATAGAAAAGAATAAAAAGATGCATATGATTAGGGATGAAAGAGACATATATACCATAAGCAGCAATTTAGATTTAGATCCAAATGTCTTTTCTGTGTAGTCCGATCCAAATAAGTTTGAAATAAAGGTCCAGACTCATGTGAAACATACCTTCTTGAAAATCTGAATTTAAAAGCCCCATAAAATTTTGTTCTTCAAAAGTCACTAAAGCAATTAAACATTCTTAAATCATTTTGATAAATGAATTTTAGAGACCAACTGATCATGACTAAAATTGTAAACAATGACATTGACTTCCTAAGTCTCAGCTGGAGCTACTATGCTGTTATTTCACAATGTCATGTCACAATTAATCTGCAAACCTTCAGAGTTAAATGACCATTGACTGTTAATACAAAATACTTAGTGTTGTCAACTGATGCATATTTCAAAGTGAGATTCTGATTGGACTTTTGATAGAAATTGTATACAAGCCTCTGAATGGTTTTCAGGATACAGGGTACAAATTACAACATGAGTTTGTCGAATCATGTAAGAAAGCCAATGTTACAGGTGGTCATGGGGTCGTCAATATGCAGATAGACTGAGAAAATCAGGTTGGCACTGGATTCCAAGAGAATGAACTTGTCAAATGGCTACAAGACGGCTTTTTAGAGCTGCTTGTGATCGAGCCCACTCAGGCAAAGCAAATCTGGATTTAGTGCTGTGCAATGAACCTGATTTAATTAGAGATTTTAAGGTAAAGGAACCCTCAGGAGGCAGTGATCACAGTTTAAGAGGGGGAGGGAAAAGCTAAAATTGGACATGTCATTATTACAGAAGTAAAACACAAAAATCTGTAGACACCATGGTTGAGGTAAAAACACAACGCTGGAGAAACTCAGCAGATCAAACAGTGTTCTTTATATAGCAACAGTAAAAATACATAACCAGCGTTTCAGGTTTGTGACTAAAAAGGGAAGTCAAAGATACCAGTGACTAACAAGGGAAGTCAAAGATTGCATAAAAGCAAAGGAGAGGGCAGAAAGTGTTAGAAATTTGATGAGAAGCCAGAGAATTGGGTAAATTAAAAACCAACCAAAAACAAATAATAAAGCAAAAAAGGGAGAAAAGATTAAATAAACTAGCCAATAATATAAAAGAGAACATCAAGAGTTTGTTTTTTATACATATAAAGAGTGAAGGAGAAGCAAGAGTGGAGATTAGGTAATAGGGAACAAAGAAATGGTGGGTGAACTGAATAGACACTTTGCATTACTCTTCACTGTGAAGGGCACCAACATTGGAAAATGTCAGAGGACTCAAAAATTATAAATGTCATTTGATTCATGAATTCCCAGGAATTGGCAGGGGGAATGGCATTGACGGGCCTCTGAACCCCAGCGTTAATGATAAAAATAGTACAGCTCACTGGTGGGGTCCATCGCTCGAGTGGTCGGTCGGTCGGTCGGTCGGCAGGCTTCCTGGCTGGTCACTGATGTCGAGGCATCATCGTCTGTTCCAGCTTAGCACAGGCATCTCTCATCACCGCCCATAGCACGTCTGCTCGGGCAGCAACTTTTCTGGGGTCGTCAAAATCTTCTTCTGTGATGAGCAGCCGGATGTCTTCAGGCAGCTGCTCCAGAGAGATCTGCTGAAACAGCAGGCAAGAGGTGTGGCAATTGTTGAGAGCGGACATGTCGCTCATGAAGGCGGAAGGGGTCCTGTCTCCCAAACCATCCATATGCAACAGTTGAGCCATGCTTGTACCTTGATAGCCCGAATGTGTGGGTTAGTAGCTCCTTGATGGCCGCATATGTCCTTTGCTCTGGGGCGCTGCTAAAGAAAGTTGGTGATCCAGGCCACAGTGGTCAAGCACGCTTACTATGTGGTAGTAGCACGTGTTGTCAGCGGAGATCCAGCGAATGGCAAACTGTGCCTCGGCTTACTGGAATCACACTCGTGGCTGCGACGTTTAGAAGCTCAGCAGCTTCAGGGAGATCGCATTGATTGAAGGTTGGTCTTTCATTTCAATATCCAGCATTGGGTCCAAAAACTCTTTAGACCAGTTGAGGTCACCACTGTGGTGTGTCTCAAGGTTCTAGCTCGGAAATGAGACACACACATTAGGGGAACAGTTGACACTGGGTTTTTTTTTTAAACTTTATTTAAGATTTTATAACATGAATAACATATAGGATTACATTTAAAAAAATTAAGAATAAAATAATAAAATTACAATACAATATCAGTTATATAAATAAACTATACCCTCCCCAATAATTATTACATATTAATAACCCAACTCAAATTAGTCCAACCTCCCCTTTCCCCCCAAAATAAAGAGTGAAGAATTAATAAAGTTAATAATATATGTGAGAAAAAAAACCCACTTACAAAAAAAAACAAAAACATAACCGATTAAAATACTAACAAAAAGAAAAGTAATTAATACTAAGATATCAGACTTAAAAAACATATTTAAATCAAACTTAAATGCATATATTTAACAAACGGAGTTAAGATGAAACATATATTTAACTCAAACTTAATATAAAAAATTAGTAAAGTTAGTAACATTATCTATCAAAAGTTCTTAAACAATAATCAATTCTTAAAAAAAATTGTAGCATGAAAAAAAGATGAAAAAAAAACTTTCTCTATAGAGATAAACCTTCACCAAATATCAACTAACTTCACATCTATCATCATATTAGTCACATAAACCACCATCTTAAAACAAAATTCAAAATTCAAACCTCATTAAGCATTGTACAATTCAATTTTAGTACTCTTCCACCATTTTTCCCTTTTACTCTTGAATAGTTATCCAATAAAAGCTCCAATACCACATTTAAATATCCCCAATCATTACGTTAAAATTCAGATATCCCAATAATAAAAACACATCTACAATGAAATCTATATCTTCAACAATTGGAGTATAAACCACAAACAAAATTCAAGCCTCATTAAGAATTGTACAATTCAATTTATAACTTTCACCATTATTCCCTTCATTCTATAACTAAAATAACAAAATAATATACACCAAAATTACCACTCCTTTCACCTTAAAGTTAAAGAAAAAATATATGAAAAAAAACTTATCCATCCCATTCACATTTAAATTTCCGATATTCCTTATCTACTGAATAAATTTTACAAAAAAAACCACATCAATTTTTAGTTTTTTAAACAATCAAATACTTTCTTATGCTTTTTTTTTATAATTTAAACAAAAAAAACCCCCTTCAATCTTTAATCTAATAATACAAAAAAAAAGGAAAAAAACGGGTAGGGGGTTAAAAATACCCCCTCCTGTCTAAACCGCGCAATCCGGTAACTCCCAAAAAAAAATGGGTGTGAGATAACTCACACGTAGCAGGTAACTTTCAGTAAATAGTGCCTATCCAGTTCTCTCCCCCAACTCTCATTTCATCTTAAACTAACATCATCATTATTTAATATCCCTTCTTTTTTAAAAAAAAAACATTAGAAAAAAAAAGGACAACTCTTCTTTTAATCAGCTCCAACTGCCGAGTCACCATTACAACCATTCCTTCTTGGAGCACGGCTATTTTCTTCCATTTCTTGTCTCCTTAGAGATCGCGGCAGACTATGTCTCTGTTGAAACTGAGTAATTGGCAGCTCTTGAGCAAATGCTATAGCTTCCTTTGGAGAATCAAAGAACTTTGGTTGGCAACCATCTTGAAAAACCTTCAAAACAGCTGGATATCTAAAGGTTGCCTTATAACCTTTCTTCCACAACAACTCTTTAGCAGGATTGAATTCCTGTCGTTGGAACATAACTTCTTGACTCAAATCCGCATAGAAGAAAACTCGATTATTTTGAATCATCAAGGGTGATTTTCTCTGTTGTGCATTTCTAATAGCCACTCGTAAAATTATTTCTCTGTCGTAATAATTCAAGCAACGAACCAAAAGAGGTCTTGGACTTTGACCTGAAATAGGTCTTCTACGCAAGGCTCTGTGAGCACGTTCCAGTATTATACCTTCCGGGAAATGTTCTTGTCCCAGCACCTGCGGAATCCATTCAGTAAAAATTTTTCTTGGGTCTGGTCCCTCCATACCTTCCGGCAAACCAATAATCTTTATATTGTTCCGTCTGGATTGGTTTTCCAAATAATCAATCTTATTCACCAAATTTTTATTTTGAGTTTGTAAGTCTTCGACCATTTTGGTCACATCAAAAACTTGATCCCGTATTTCATCTATATCTTCTTCACATGAATTAAATTTATCTCTCACTTCAAGCTTAAAAGCTTCAAACTCAGCCATCTGTTGAGAATGTATTTTCACCAAAGTATTAAACCTAGTACCAAGTTCAGTCATAATCTTGAATAATCCCTGCATTGTATAAGATAATTTAGATTCAAAATTCACAAAAATCTTTTTAATTGGAAGAGATTTTGGCTCAACAGATTCCTGCTTCTTCTCCAAAGGATCTTCTATTCCTTCCTTCATTCTGGTTGCCTTCCTTGTAGTATGACTGCGTGTGGAAACCCCAGCCACAGCCTCTCCAGCAATAACTGGAGGACGCTGGCTGGGGTTTTCCCCAGTCCATAATGTATTAAATTCTCCCAGTACATCAAGTTGTATAGGTTCTTGTATCTCAAGAGATGCAGTTTGCAGCGCCACCTCTACAGCTGACAAATGCCTTTGAGTAACTCTTTGTTCTAAAGGCTGTTTGGCGCCCTCGTTAGGGGGCTCTACCAATATAACATAGAGCTCTACATCCGAACACTGTACCTCTCTCCTGGAATCCATTTCACGCTGAGTCCCGGTGTCTTTCCTGCAGGTAGGCTCCAAAACTTGAACTCTTGGAAAATGTAGTTTTTTGATGATCTGTTGTCAATTTTTTTTGCTCTTTTCCACCAATTGTACCATCATAAGTTAAATTAACAGCACTGAAATTATCTAAACTTTTAAAGAATTTTAACGGGCATTTCTAGACAAAACAATAAGATAGAGTCAGGAGAGGACTGGAAGGCACGTCTGATCCTTACGCCATCTTGCCACGCCCCCCCGACACTGGTTTAATAAACTGCCTGCTCTCTTTTATTTTGTCAGGCAGACCTTGGCTGCCATGTGACCAACGGGTGTAACCTGTGTCACTTCAGGCTTATGACCCGCCATCAACGGTTGGCTGGATTGGCCCATTTTCTGCTGCATCATCGATGGGTGTGGTTTGTGCTGCCATGGGCGCCGATTGAGCTTTTTGCGATCCGTTGACGGAGATTGGCTGGCGGAGCTCGTTTTGCAACCACCTATGGGAACAAGCTGCTGACACCTTGTGCAGCCCACTCGATTGCCGTTTTCAAACAGCATCTTCTGTGTCGGCCTGTGGCAACAGCCACGGGCCACTACAGTCTGAAAGCAGTATTTTTTTTGATCATGTGTTATAATAGCGGTCTTTGTTTTTATTGCATTTATCATTCTAGAAGACTCCTCTGCCTTTAACTACCAAGATAAGACTTTGCACACCTGTTCCCCTAATTCAGAATATTTTTGTTGAGTTTTTAATATATTTTTTTGTGTTCTGTATGTTTGTAATGTGTTATATTTCAATTTTTTTTATTATCTAACAATCTATATTTTTCTTGTGACCCTGTTCTCTAGTATTCTTTTTCCAATTTCTCAATATCTTTCTCTAGTCCAGTGGTTCTCAACCTTTTTCTTTCCACTTGCATACCACTTCAAGTAATCCCTATGCCATCGGTGCTCTGTAATTTGTAAGGGATTGGTTAAGGTGGTATGTGAGTTGGAAGGTAAGTTTGAGAATCACTACTTTAGACCCAATTGTTACTGAAATATTTTGTTTGAGAAAAATTGTCATTGGGCCATTTCCTTTGGAGTTATGAAACCGTGCTGTGACAGGATGTTTAGAGGTGGCTTGGGAGGAATTGCTAGAGTAGCTTGCACACACACATTTTAAAACACAGAATATTTGCAGGACTTTTGCAGAGTGCTTTTTGCAAGAGCAACAAAGTTGCAGAATACAGCTTGCCTGGGAGAGCATGTGATCTTTGCAGGCAGAGACAGAAGAGTTTTGCTCTCAGAGAGGGAGGGTGTGAAACAGAGAGAGAAAGAGTCACAGAAATCAGTTCCAGAGGGACAAGCTGACAAACTTTGGAAGGCTGCCTGGTCAAAGGAGAAGACTGGCAGTCTGAAAGGTGACCTGAAAGAAAGAAGATCATCTGGAGAACCCTGTCAGGGACGTTTCATTGATTGAGAAGGATTCAGTTGTGGATGTACTGGAAAAGGAATCTCTCTTAAAACCAGCAAGAACCCTCCTGAGTGGTAACCATTTGCCTGTTAAACACCAAAGCCTGGTAAACTTTGTTAATGCTAACTTCTGTGCACAGTACAAGAATGGCCTACAACCAGTGAGATTTGACTGTGATCCAAAGAACTTTTATAATCTTAAATATACATTGCACACACCTGCGCTTAGTATTAGAAAGGGGATTAAGTAGATTAGGTAGGTTAAGTAAGTAGGTTAAGTAATAAGTTAATTCTGCTTTCTTGTTCAAATATAATTAAAAACTACTTTTGTTTAAATAACCCTGTGTTGTAGCGCACATCTATTGCTACTGGTTTTTGGGTCTTCTGGATTCCATAACACTGCACATAGAGTCAATTAGGTATGATTAAAACAGTGGTTTTCAAACTTTTTCTTTCCACCCACATACCACCTTAAGCAATCCCTTACTAATCACAGAACACCTGTGTCATAGGGAATACTTAAAGTGGTATGTGAGTGGGAAGAAAAAAGTTGAGAACCACTGCTCTATACCATGTAGTTCTGTAACATACTCTCTCAAAAATTTTTGTATTGGAAATAATTTGTCCTCCTAGATAAGCTTTAAGCATATCCCATATTAAAAACCTATTATCAATAGATGAAAGATTAATTTCACAAAATAGTATCTTAATAAACTCACAAAAGTCTTTCCTTTGCAAAACAGTGGCATTGAGATGCGATCTGTATACATGTTCTTGTTTTTCCATTATTGCAATAGTTAAAGTTTATGATGAATGATCTGATCGAAGTCTCACCAGATATTCCATTTTTACTGCTCTACTTTTTCACTGGGCAAACATTAAGAACACATCAATCCCTGTATTATAATTATGTACTTTTGAGTAGAATGTGTAGTCTCTTTCTACAGGGTTAAGCTGCCTCCAGATAGCAATCAATTTTAAATCCTTCCTAAATGATAGTGTTGTTTTTGCAGCTTTTGCCCTTGTCACTGTTCTGGTTGATTTATCCAGTATTGGATCTAGACAGAAATTTAAGTCTCCTCCAGCCAGTATATTTTGTCTTCCCTCTGCTGTTTTTAAAAAATAATATCTTTCATAAAAGCTTCGTCATTATAATTTGGTGCATAGATATTCATAAACGTCTATGATTCTGTGTAAATTTTACATTGTGCCATTATAAATCTTCCTACAGGCACATGATCCTTTATCCAGACATCTAAAAACCGGAAAGCTCCAAAATCCAGCAGTTGGACCAACGGTTGGGGGAAAGGGGAGACTGCCGGGCGGCTGAGGGACCGGCAGCCAGGGGAGACATCCAGACAGCCAAGGGACCGCGGCTGGGGAGGCAGCTGGGCAGCCAAAGGAACGGTGGTCGAGAAAGACAGCCAAAGGACTGGCAGTCGGGGGAGACATCTGGGCAGCCAAGGGACCACGGTTGGGGAGGCGGCCGGGCAGCCAAAAGACCGCTAGTTGGGAGAGACAGCCGAGGAACCGGTGGTCGGGGGAGACATCCGGTCGGCCAAAGGTCCGCGGTTGGGGGAGATTGCTGGGCGGCTGAGGGTCCTGCGGATGGAGGAGATGGGCGGGCGCCCAAGGGACCGGTGGTCAGGGGAGACATCCGGGCAGCCAAGGGACTGTGGTTGGGGAGGCAGCCAGGCGGCCAAAAGGATGGTGGTCAGAAAAGACAGCCAAAGGACTGGTGGTCAGGGGAGACATCTGGGCGGCTGAAGGTCCGGCGGTCGGGGAAAACGTCTGGGCAACCAAGGGACCGCGGATGGGGAGGCAGTCAGGTGGCCGAAAAACCGGTGGTTGGGAGAGACAACCGTGGAACCGGTGGTTGGGGGAGACCTCCGGGCGGCCGAAGGTCCGCGGTTGGGGAGACTGCTGGGTGGCCGAGGGACCGGTGGCCAGGGGAGACTACCGGGCAGCCTAGGGTCTGCGGTCGGGGGAGATAGCCGAGGGACCAGCGTTTGGAGGAGGCGGCCGTGGTACCAGCGTTTGGGGGAGGCGGCTGAGGGACTGCGGTTTGGAGAGGTGGACCGGGTAACTGGAAGGGGGTAGGGGTGGATACTGCAGCACAATTCGGGTGGGCTTTCCGAAATCCGGAAAAATCCGAAATTCGGAACACACCGTCCCCCAAGGGTTCCGGATAAAGGATCGTGTACCTGTACTTGGTCAGTCAGTGGTATATTTTTTAATTAATTAGAATCGTTACTCCTCTTGCTTTTGAGCCAAATGAAGACAATATTACTTGTCCTTCCCATCCTCTTTTTAATTTAGTATGTTCTGATTTGATGAGATGTGTTTCTTGTTGAAAGACTACATTTGCCTTTATTGTAGGTGTGTGAAGACCCACCTTCTCTTCATTGATCCGTTTATCCCCCATTATCATTGACTAATGAATTTTAACGTTCAAACAAATATTGTTTAACATCAAAAACTTTTTGGTTGTTTAAATAATGCAGTGATCTTTCCCCTTAAAAAAAAACGTAGTATGTCCTTGCCCTGACAGTGACATAAACAAGAAACTCCGAAAGCCCGTGAAAAAAGCCCACAGAATCTCTTGAGGAACCCCTCTCTTGAGCACCGTCTTTTACAGACACTCCTTAGAACTGAGTCTCCACCTTGCTACTACTTTTCCCAAGTTTCCTCTCTTTTCTGAGCTCTCTGTGAATATTTCAATAAAGTTTATTTTTCAATAATAAATACAAGACATTTTTTAAAAAAATGCAACTTTTACTTGGTCCCATTGTAAACGTTCTTCATAGTCGTCCTCTTTGGCAGCTTTAGCCTTTTCATAAACCTCACAAGAAGTCTTCCACCTCATTCTTAGCCTTGAAAAATCATCAAATATCTCAATTTTTTGGAACGCAATTGTTTTTTTTACATCATCAAACTCCTTCCTTTCCTTAATCAAAGTAGGACTAAAATCTTGAAAAAAGTAGCACTTTTTTTTCATGATCAATCCCGGGCAGACCATTATTTTGCTTAGAATATTCATAAGCTGTTCTCAGAATTATCTCCCATTCCCAATAGCTCAAAATTCTTACCAGGACCAGTCGTGGTTGCTGATTGCTGGCTCTCTTGTCCGAGGGTCCGATGGGCCCTTTCAATATGCAGTTTTTCTCTGAATTTGACTTCCAACGCTTACAGGATCCTTGATTCAAAGAAGTTCACTGGATCACTTCCCTCAATTCCTTCTTTCAATTCAATAATTTGGACATTATTTCGTGTGCTAAAATTCTCCATGTGGTCAATCTTGTCCAGCAGACCTTGTCTGTCCGATTGCCATTGCTTCACTTCACTCTCCAAAACTTTTAGCTTATCTTGTGTTTTTACTAAGTCTGTTTCAGCTTGGGTCATTCTTTCCATTAAATCTTTTCACCAGTTCTTTAATTTCAGTGATGTCTCTCATTACATTTTCAACACCAACAAATCAGTTGCTCAAGTTTTCCATCTTCTCCGGGTTAATACTTAATTCTTGTCCCACCTCCCCAGCTCTGTCGGGGTCAACTGGTCCCAGGGCCACTTTTGCGCCACTCCCTTTTGGGCTTTCGTTCGATGTTCCTGGCTGCATAGAAATTTCTTCATTTTTGGTTCTTTGTTGCCTTGGTTTCTTGATAGTTATTTTATCCAATTTTTTTTTGTAAAATAATTCTTAATTTTAATGTTTTAACTGTCTTTTTAATACTCTTCATGGAGGTCAATAAAGCAGTCTGTCTAGGTCCTTGTCATGGCCATGCTTCCAGTAAAAAGCAAGATTGAAAAATGAGAGTCTGTGAATGTTGACTGACCATTGATTGACTGGCAGAAGGTAGGTAACAAGTGGTGTTCTGCAGGGGTTGGTTTTAGACCTGCAACTTTTTCGTTATATATTAATGATTTGGATGACGGATATGATGGCATTGTGGCCAGGTTTGTGGACAATAAGAAGATAGGTGGAGGGGTAACCCCATATTAAAACATATAATTCAGACTTGAACACCTAAAACACCTTTGACCCAGAACAAATTAATATCCATGACTCTGGATAATAAGATCTTGGACACCTGGTGTTCGAAGGGCATCAGGTTTATCGAGGATTGTACTGAACAAGGGCAGCTTATATCATTCGAATAGCGAAGGAATAAAACTTTCTTCTGCTATCTTCAGCTAAGATTTTTCTTAGGGGATAATTTGGGACTGTCTATGGCCCTTCCCATGTGTAATGACATGCAGATTCTTATTCGAAAGGGGAATATGCGTAAGTTCATCTCTATGATGTACCTCCTATTCCAAAGTGAGGGCATGAAGCTGGGAAAGGTAGGAGATGAACTTGGGTACAACAATCAACAAGCAGTGCTGGTCAGACTTTGTGTTTGGACAGCATGACAGCAGTTATTAATGCTAGGTTAAGTTGGTGCAAAAGAATTTCCTGCATCAACTGTAGACCACAAAATTACATAAATCTAAATCAGAAATCCGGAAATGTGCTTTAGGTGTGATGTGGCTATTGAAACCCTTGTCCATTTAGCCTAGTTGTGTACAAAGATGAGATCCTTCTGGGAGGACCTGGGGGGCATTCTGAAAAAAATTACAAAAGTGGATTTTCTACAGGATCTGGAGTTGTATCTTCTGGGAAACATTATGGACACTTACTGTGGCAAAGAATTCCACAGATCCACCACCCTCTGAGAGAAGAAATTTTTCCTCATCTCAGTCTTAAAAAAACTTCCCCCTTATCCTTAACTGTGACCCCGGTTCTGGTTATTCCCAGTATTGGAAACAACCTTCCTGCATCTAGACTGTCTAAACCTTTAATAATTTTATATGTTTCTATAAGATCCCCCCTCAATCTTCTAAATTCCAGAGAATTAAAGCCTCGTCTATCCAACCTTTCTTCATATGCAAGTCCCTCCATCCCTGGTATCATTCTAGTGAACCTTCTCTGCACCCCCTCCAAGGCCAGGATATCCTTCCTCAGATAAGGAGACCAAAACTGCACACAGTACTCCAAGTGTGGTCTCACGAAGGCCCTGTCCAGCTGCAGCAGGATCTCCCTACTCCTGTACTCAAATCCTCTCGCTATGAACGCCAACATACCATTCGCCCTCCTCACTGCCTGCTGCACCTCCATGCCCACTTTCAACGACTGATTCACAGCAACATCCAAGTCTCTCTGCATCTCCCCTTTTCCTAAACAGATACCATTTAGATAATAATCCTCTTTCCTGTTCTTAACTTGCATTTATCCAAATTATATTGCATCTGCCACGTCCTGGCCCACTCGCCTAACTTGTCCAAATCACTCTGCACCCTCCTAGCATCCTAAACACAGCCAACCCCGCTACCCAACTTCATGTCATCCACAAATTTTGAGATATTGCTATCTATTCCCACATCTAAGTCGTTGATATATATTGTAAACAACTGTGGCCCCAGCACGGACCCCCCTAGTCACTGGCTGCCATTCCCTTTTATACCTACTCTTTGCTTCCTATCCATCAGCCAATTCTCTATCCACCTTAATACCTTACCTCCTATACCATGCTTTTTAAGTTTGTATGCTAGTCTTCTTATCCAAAGTCCAGATATGCCACATCCACTGATTCCCCCCTATCCACTCTACTGGTTACATCCTCAAAAAACTCTATTGGATTTGCCAGCCATGATTTTCCCTTCATAAAACCATGCTGACTCCGTCAGCCACTACTCTCCAAATGTACTGCGATTGCATCTTTAATAACTGATTCTAGCACCTTCCCTACGACCGATGTCAGGCTAACTGGACTGTAGTTTCCCGGTTTTTCTCTCTCCCTCCCTTTTTAAAGAGTGGGGTTACGTTGGCCACCCTCCAATCCTCAGGAACTAAGCCAGTATCTAAAGAGGTTTGAAAAATGATCATTAATGCATCCACTATTTCCTGGGGTACTTCCTTCAGCACTCTTGGATGCAGAACATCCGACCCTGGGGATTTATCCGCCTTTAATCCCTACAATTTAACTAATACACCTTCTCGACTTAAAATTATTTCCTTTATACCCTCCCTCACATCAGGTCCCCGATCCTCAACAATTTCCTGAAGATTAGTTATGTCCTTAGAATTAGAAGGGGGTTAAGTTAGGTGAGTTAAATTAAAGTGTTATTCTGTTTTCATGTTTAAAGATCATTAAAAGCAACTTTTGTTTAAGTAACCATTTTTCTTGGTGAATATCTAATGCTGCTGGGTTTTGGGGTCCTCTGGGCTCATAACAATATACTGTATGTATCTTCTTTCTTTTGGACAATGGAACCTTGGTACATCTCATTGATAAGCAATGCATCCCAGAATCCAACATACTGAATAAAACAATTAAAAAAAAATATTTAGTGCTTTCCCTTTTCATTTTGTATCGATGACCTTTAACCCTCTTTCTTTCTTTTTCAATCTTTTTATTAATCACATTATAGGTAAACAATACATGAGAAATTAATCCCCAACCCCACCACTAATGAGAACAACTTTCCACTATCCACACTGTTCAGACCCCTCATTCATTACCTCCCATTCAATCCTCTAATCTACCCTTGTCCTTTTCAGAAACAATTCTGTTATTCCTTTCTCATGCCTTTCTTGCCTTAATTCAATAAGGTGTTCAGTTCTGATCACCATCTCCATCTCATTGAGGCCAAGCCAGTATTTTATAAAGATTCAGCATGACTTTCTTGCTTTTATACTTTATGGACTATAGATAAAACCTGGTATTGCATAGGCCTTATTTAACTGACACCTGAATCTGACCAAATTTAACCTTCCTAATATGCATCTTTTTTAGATAATTACAAATTAGGCATTTTGTTCAGTCCAAACTTTCTGATTTTCCTCGAATTCCCAAAATAAATGTTCATGATTTACTTTTTGATTTGAAATTTTCTCATGTTGAATTGATGTCAATTATTTATAATAATTTGATGGACCTAAGATTAGCCTCAGTGACTGCATTTGGGATCTTGTGGTCCATGCAATTTGATAAAGTAGTTGAGAAGGTATATGGTGTGCTGACCTTCACCATTCAGGGGATTGAGATCAAGAGCCACAAGATAATGTCGCTGTTCTCAAAACTTTCTTTAGACCACACTTGGAGTATTTCACACAGTTCTGGTTGCCTTATTACAGGAAGGATGTATAATATTTAGTGAGGATGCGGATATTGCCTGGATTGGAGATTTGTTTAGGTGAATATCAGAGGTTGATTTATTACACAGTGGTGGGTGCCTGGAATGTATTGCTGGGGGTGGTGGTGGTAGTGGCTGGTACAATAGGGACATTTAAAAGACTCTTAGCTGGGCACTTGGATTTAAGAAATATAGAGGGGTGTGAGGTAGGCAAAGATGAGATAGCTGTGCAGTAGGATTACATAGGTTGACATCAAATTGTGGACTGCACTGTGCTGTAATGTTCTATGTTCTAGAGTGCAAGCCCTGGATTCAGACCATTCAATTTGAATGATAGATTTTTATATTCCATTCTATTTAAATTTCTCTCATGTACTGCTAAAAATTATAACAAGATAAGATTGTGCTTAGGAGTTAACTTTGGTTTCTTGTTCCAATGAGTTACTAGAAAAAAATTCTGCTGTAAAATATTTAAATTTTAAAAGCACAGTTTTTTTAAACAAAAGTTTTACATCAGAAATGCTTTTTTAAGATGACTATTAAAATAAACAAAATAACTCAAGATAAATATTTTCATCACTGGATGATTATAAATGTGATCTTGATTTATTTTTAATGTTGATATTATATTTGAGTTTAATTTTGACTTAGAAGAAATGGAAAATGTTAAATAGGAAATGTTTAACAGTTCCATACTTGACCCACTGAGTGGGCTTATGGGTGAATAACGTCACTATTTTAATGGCCATCATCTACAATCCCAGAAGAAGCTGAGCTTCATTGGGTCCAGATGTGGGTTGACCAAACCTTGTAACTTTCTACTCTACAGTTCTAAATAATGTACTGTTGACCTACACTCTTGCACTTTACATATCAAAATAATTGCACCAAATACAGTATAGCTTAAATTTTATTTAGTGTAAATAAAATACAAAGCAGTCATTTTTTTCACTTGAAAGATTAATTTACTAATCATTTCCACAGTGAAACAGATGTTACAACATTTTATCAGAAATAAAAACAAAAATTCCTGGCAACCCTCAGTAGATCAGGCGTCAACTGATAGGTTAAATGAATATCAAAAATCAGAAGATTTTGGAAATCTGTACAGCCTGGACAGAGGCCCTTTGGCCCAACTTATTGATGCCAACATTTGCCTGTGTTTGACGTGGATTCCTCTAAATCAGGAGTGGCTAATCTTTTAATTTTTAATTTAGATATACTGGATGGTAACAGGCCATTTCAACCGACCAGTACGTATTGGGGGTGTAGGTTAATTGAACGGTATGGACTCGTGGGCCTAAATGGTCTCTTACAGTGTTGTATGTCTAAATTAAAAATTAAAAGGTTGGCCACCTCTGCCCTAAATCATTTCTATCCATGTACCTATCTTTAACTGATCGAAGCAAAGAGAAAGGTGGAGAATGCAAAGGGGCAATGGGTAAGATTGGTCTCGGGAGGCGTGTCCAGCCGGCAGCAGCCAATCACGAATAACAGTGGTTTACCACATCCACCCTCCTTTTTAAGAAGAGTCCTGTGGGGCGATGAAAAAAAGAAAGCGAAACAACTAGACATGTATACATTTTACAGGTTAAGTCTATCAGGGGGTCTCCTCTGCCGCAGTAAATGATGTGGCCAAACTTTTATGGCCCATATTAGGGCACTGTCGTAGCATCCTAAACAGCTTATGAGGTTGGCCTGTTAACAGTTTGTCAAGGGATGGGGACAGATGGGGTGGTGGGGGAGTGTGGTGCTGGTACTTCATTAGCGTCAACAGTGGACAGGATAAGGGGTGGTCAGCTGCAGGTTCTGGGACCCCTAAGGTTGAAGTGGGGGGGGGTGGTGTCTGTTGAAAGTCAGTGGTGGTCAGGGAGGTCCTTGATGGTGCCAGTCCCGGATTGTAATTGTGCCTTTGCGCCTGTCAGGGAAGGCAACATAGATTTATTGGGGGGTTTGTGCAGAGAAGGTGGACCATCTCAACCAGCAGGTCAGTCTTAGATTGCCTGATATGCTTCCAAAACAGGACTGGTCCTGGGGAGATAAGCCAGGCGGCCAGCATAGTCTCAGAAACTGATCTCCTAGGGAAAGCAAAGATCCATTCATGAGGGATGTTGTTGGTGGCCATATATAAGGTGACCAGATGGAGTAGAGTGCATCTTGGAGGACTTCTTGCCATTGGAGATGGGGAAATCCAATGACCTCAGTGCCAGGAGGATGGTATTCTCCCTTACCACGCCCCTTAGCCCTAGGGTAGTAGCTGGTGGTCCTGCTTGTGGCGATGCCCTCTAGCCAGCAGGTACTGCCTCAGCTCATCACTCATGAATAAGGTCCCCCAGTCATTGTAGATGAAGCCAGAGAACCCAAAGATCATGAAAACATGATGGAAGGCCTTGATAACTGTGGCTGTAGTCATATCTGGGCATGGGATGGCGAAGGGGAAATGGGAATATTTGTCGATGATTGTAAGGAAGTAGACATTCCGGTTGGAAGAGGGCAGGGGTCACTTGAAATCAATGCTGAGGCACTCAAAGGGGCAGGTAGCCTTGATCAGATGCATCTTGTCCAGCTGATAGATTTGAGGTTTGGTTTTGGCGCAGACCTGGCAGCTTTTATCGTTGTCCGGACTTCCTCAATGGAATATGATAGAATCTGAGATTTGATAAAATGGAAAAACTTATTTACTCTGGGGTGGCAAAGGTAATTGTGGAGAGCCTGCAGTCTGTCTATATGAACACTAGCACAGGTTCCTTGGGATAGAGCGTCTAGGGGCTTGTTAAGTTTGCCAGGCTGGTAGAGAATGCCATAGTTGTAGGTGGACAGTTCGATTCTACACCTGAGGATCTTAGCATTCTTGATTTTTGCCCCTTTGCTTATTATTAAATATGAAGGTGACCACTTACTGATCTGTGAGGAGGGTGAACCGTTTCTCAGTGAGTTAGTGCCTCCAGTGGCTTACTGCCTCCACAATGGCCTAGAGGAATGGCAAATTTCAGGGCCTTGGAGGGTGTGTGAGAAAAAGACAACGGGTCTGCCCGCTTGATTGAGTGGCAGCCAAGGCAAAGTCAGACACATCACTACTTGGAACAGTGTGGACATCTATGGCATGCATGGTTGCCTTGGTGTTGTCATCTTTGATACTGTTGAATGCAGCTTTGGCCTCTGTTGGCAGGAGAAATGTGGTGGCTTTGACCAATGGGCAAATCTTGTCTGCAGATTTGGGGACCCATTGAGCGTAGTATGAGAAGAACTCAAGACACCTCTTCAGTGCTTTGAGGATATGTGAGAGGGGTAGCTCCATCAACAGATGCATGCGATCTGGGTCAGGGTCAATGACACCGTTCTCGACCATGCAGCCAAATATGGCTAATCGTGCTGTCCGCAACATACATTTATCCTCATTATAAGTAAGGTTCATTCATTTTTCTGCCCAGAGGAATTTACAGAGGTTCGCATCATGATCCTGCAAGTCATGCCTGCAGAGAGTTACGTTCTCTAGGTATGGGAAAGTGGCCTGTAGATCGTAGCAGTCATGCTGGAAGACAGAGATCCCATTTGAGACACCTAAAAGGGACCCAGAGAAAGTGGTGGAGATGGCTATCCGCCTCAAATGACATATACTGGCGGTCCTCTGGGCGGATCGGGAGCTGATGATACACTGGCTTCCTGTCAATCATGGAGAATACCCAATATTGTGCAGTCTGGTTGACCATATCGGATATGCGGGGAAGAGGGTATAAGCATCAAGCTGCGTATACCAGTTGATGGTCTGGCTGTAGTCTATGACCATCCTATTCTTTTCCCCTTTCTTTACCATGACCACCAGGGCTCTCCAAGAGCAGCCTCGATGATGCCCTCACCTAATAAGCGCTGAACCTCTGACTTAATGCACAGTACCGTCTACTCCTGGTGGCCACTGGGGGTGAGATTGGCCAACAGCAGTGGGGGGGGGGTCAACCTCGAGGGTCGAGAGGCTACACATCGCCTGCAGGAACTGTTCATTGCAGGCAGTAAGGGGGAGGGGCTATTGAATCGCAGAATGACTTTCTGAAGTTGGCATTGGAAATCCAACCCCAGTAGCAAGAGGGCACAGAGTTGTGGCATGACGAACAGTCTGAAGCTTTTGTACACTATGCGTCCAACAGTCAGGGTCACTACACAGGTCCCATGGATGGCTGCCATGTATAATTTGGACATGAGTGATATCGTGTGTTTGGCAGGCCACAGTTTAAGGGACAGTCATTTAGCAGTTTCGGGGTGAATAAAACTTTCTGTACTCCTGTTGTCGAATAAACAGTTGATAACATGCCCATTTACCTGGACGTCCATCATAGACCTGGTGAGTTTTGCAGTGCCTCCTGGTTCAGTGTGATGGAGGACAGTACAGATTAATTGTCCGAGTCTGATGGGTGTTTATGCTCCTGAGATGGCTGTCCTCAGCCCCAAGATGGCCAGCCTTGACACCTCGTGGTGTTTTATGCCTGGGAAGATGGCATTTGGCGCACAGTCCAAAATGGCGGCCTGCATGACTTGCACATGGCGTTGCTGGTGTGTAGGGAAGATGGTGCCAATCGCACTGCCTGGAGTGGTGACTGTCTGCACATGGACTGACAAACTTTAGCTTAATGCCCCTTCTTCCAGCACCTGGAGCACATTGCATCTTGGCAGGACAGTATTTCCTTGGGTGGTTACCCTGCCCGCTGACATAGCAATGGGTGAGATAACCCACAATGGCGGCTGAGGTCAGATCATGAGTAGTGGGATGGTGTAAGGGTCCAGTCACTCACAGACCAGGGAGATGCACCATCCCAGGATAATGGCACCCACGGAGACCAAGTGGCAGAGTTATCATCTGAGTTCTGGAATTCACCTCCAGTGTCACTGTATGTTCAACCACCCTTTGCAGATCGAGTACCTTTTGTTCCAGTACATGTTGCCATATGTACCTGGAGTAGGTGCTGGCCAAATACGCGTCTCTGATGAGGTCCTTTGCGTTCTGGGCAGCCGACACAGCCTTATGCTCTGCACAGATTCCGGAAGGCCCGCAGGGACTTGGTGCATGACTCACCAGGTTTCTGTTTTCTGGTGGCCAGGAAGTGGCTGGTGTAGACCTCATTAACCTTCCTGCGATACTGGACCTTGAGGATCTCCATAGCTGCTTGGTACAAGCTGGCGTCACTGATCATCGGGAACACTTGGGACCCGGCCCACGAGAGGAGTATTCTCAGTTGGTTAGCATCCATGATGATGGCATCCACGACCACTGCCAGGAAGTTTTCAAAGCAGCATAGCCAAAGCTCAAATGTGTTCAGGGCATCTGGCAACCGAGGGTCGATGTCAAGCTTCTCAGGTTTCAGGTACTTTTCTATACTTCTTTGAAATATTTAGTTAATAAAATTGATGGAGCATCAATAATCACAAAAGGCTGGAGTTGTGAAACTATCAAAATTGGAGCAACCATCAACCTCATTGACTGATCGAAGCAAAGAGGAAGGGGGGGAGCATGCAAGGGACTATGGGTAGGATCGGTCTCGGGAGGCGTGTCCAGTGGCAGCAGCCAATCATGGCATAACATTCGTATACCACACGTGCAATAGTTGACCCCTAAATTTTTCCCTAACAATTGGTCCATAAAGTTCAACTATTACACGAGTATATGCATGTATGAGCTATTAAGAGAGGTTGTTTTCCTTGGAATGTCAGAGTTTGAGGGATGACCTGATAGAAGATTATGAGAGAGACTGATGAGTAGACAGTCAGAATCTTTTACTCAGGTAAAAGATCACCACCTAGAAGATATATGTTTGAAGTGAGAGGGGTGAGTTTCAAATGTGTGGGAACAGCCTTTTCTCAGAGTGGTAAATGCCTGCAGTACTGGTGGATGTGTTTAAGAGACTTCAAGACGGATTCATGAATGTGCAGAAAATATGTATCATATGTAGGCAGAAAGATTTAATTTGGGATTGCTCCGATGCAGTATTGTTCTTTGTTCTATGTTTTACTGCATTAGTTTCTGAGAATTAATAATTATGCAATTAAGTCATATTTTTCTTTGTTTGAATCCTCCTTATCGTCTATGCATGGTTGACGGCATTAATGGCTATTTTGTTATTTAATCTGGCAACTATTAATTAATCAGCCTTGTCTTTACTAAAGTTTTCATTTTATTATTAGTGTCAATGAAATGTTCATGGAACTTTGATTATGCCACCACGACTAAATTTGGGAAGAATAAAGTGTCACCATTTAAGCACTTGGCTCCAGCAAGTGGTGATAGGAACTTTACAAAGGAGCAGGCCATTGAATCTTAAATTGTCAATGTCCAGTTCATGTAAACTTTTATGGTAGTTGGCAAATTGTTTGTTTTAACAGTTATATGGGCAGAATAGTGGATATGGAGTAAACAAAGACAATTGCTATTGCAGATTCTGATAATCTCAATTATTCTCAGGTCATTTTTTAAAAGTTCATTAATTTAAGATTCAGACCACGACTAGGAAAATCAGCATTATTGTTCATCCCTAACTGCTATTGAAAAGTTTAAGCATTTTTAGATACTCCCAAAATATAACTGAATAGGAGGCTGTAAGGTTTAGAGCTATCAACGACGGTTGAAGTTCAAACAAATGCAGGTATACCCTGTTTTACGAATACTTGCTTGACGCAAATTCACTTTTACGAAGAAACGTGTTCGCTTTTACATAAGGATTTTGCTTTTACGAAAAAGCTGCTGGCAAGGCTATCAGCGCATTATTTCTACTCTGTATAATGTATATTTATCATATCATTCCTGCTTTTAGTATATGTTAGCATTATTTTAGGTTTTATGTGTTACTTGGTATGACTTGGTGGGTTATTTTTTGGGTCTGAGAATGCTCAAAAATTTTTCCCATAGTAATCAATGGTAATCGCTTCTTCGCTTTACGCCATTTCAGCTTACATAAGATTTCGTAGGAACACTCTAGTTTTGTAAAGCAGGGTATACCTGTATGCTGGAGAAACTCTGCAAGTCACACAGCATTCTTTATGTGGAAAATATAAAGATATCTAACCAATGTTTTGGACCTGAGCCCTTCATCAATGACTTTATCTTTCGTACAAAAAGAACGCTGTGTAACTTTCCGAGTTTGTCCAGCACTTTTGTGTAAACTACAATCACAGCATCTGCAGATTTTCTTGTATAACAGTGGTTGAGGTCAGAGGTTGACCTTGGCAATTAACTGCAATAGATGGTGAAGTAGACTGATTTGTCATGAATTGCATTAAGCATCATGGATGTTTTTTGAGCTGCACTTGGCCAAGAAATTGGGAATACCCCATCATTATCCTGACCTCCACATTCTAGATCAATAGGAAGGTTTTGGAGTGCGAGGATTTAAGTTCATCACCACAAGGTGCCCAGCTTCTTACTTGCTCTTATAATCACAGTGTTTAGATGGCTGATTCAGTTAAACTTCTGGTCAGCTCTGGTTCATAAGATATGGGATGCATTGCAGCGGTAATGCTATTGTTTTTCAAGGTCAGGTGTGTAGAATCTCTCTCTTATTGAAGATGAATATTGCCTGCTGTTCCTGTGGCATGGATGTCACCTGTCTGCCATACCTTAAAGTTTTCTGAATCTTGCAGCATGCAGGGATGGAATGCTTTATTCTCTGAGGCATTTTGAATTTCATTGTGGATTGTGTAATGAACAAGCAACAAATCAACAGTTCTAACCTGATGTAAAAAAGGTCATTGATGAGCCAGCTAAAACTGATCAGGCCCAAAACACTAACTTGGAAACAACAAAACCATCTTCCTTTGTGCAAGGCAGGAGTTCAAATATTGGAGCATTGGTAATGCAGTTGTACTGTCTATGTAAACTTTTGTGGTTTTATTCTGATAGATGGCAAGCACCAATTGTAATACAACACTTTTACAATAAATGTGTTTCTAATTTTTTAATATGAATATCTTAAAACCCAAAAATTCTCAGTAGGTGAAAGAGAGTTCTTTGGATAATTGCCATTGTTAATGCATGTCATTTTGTTTCTATGTCTTAACCTCACTGTTTTGACTAAACAGTACTGCAGGGGATTGATTTTGTATTTGTTTTTTGTTCTGTGTTCACAAATTACAGGCCTGTTAGTCATAATCTGATGTGGGGCATTCCTAGAATCCATAATTAAGGATTAGACTGGCCGAAGAAGAAATAGAACATAGAACATCACAGCACCAACCAGGCTCTTCGGCCCACAATGTTGTGCCTAAAAACTAGGAAGTTCCCAGGATGAGGTCTCCCATTCCAGATCATCTGAGATGGATTCCTCTAACAAAAAAATGTGACTTCCCCTCTATCACCATCAACTCAGCCCTTACCCAGATCTCCTCCATTTCCCACACATCTGCTATGGCTCCCTCTGCCCCCTAAATGCAACAAGGACAGAACTTCTCTTGTCCTCACCTACCACCTCACTAGCCTCCACATCCAACATATTATCCTCTACAATTTCTGTCACCTATAACATGATCCCACCACCTGATGCATCTTCCCCTCTCCACCTTCTGCAGGGACTGCTCCCTTTGTGACTCTCTCCTTTTATTAGCAAAAGACCGGAGCTCTTCACAGGTGGCCAACCAGTCCAGAATGATCCGACCTGGCTAAGGACATAACCCTTTAAGGCCCAGACAGTAGGCGTGGCTAAGCTCTCAGCCAATCGCTGTAAGCACAGTCTAGATACTGTAACTATATACACTATATACATTGGTGATAGATCTGTACTATCACACTCCTCCACTCATCCCTTCCCACTAATTGCCCCCTTGGTACCTACCCCTATGATTGCAGGAAATACTGCATTGCGCCCAGACCTCCACATTCACCACCATTTGGAACCCCAAACAGCCCTTCCAAGTGAAACAACACTCTCTTCCCCATTCCTCTGACTCCTTTTCTCCAGCTTACCAACACCTTCCCCCTCCATTCAGAGAGCTCTCCACTCCCTCTATCGCCTCAGCTGTTTTATCTTCTGCTCTCCCACCCAAAAAATGCCTCTGGTGCAGATCCAAGAGAGCACAGAGCAGAGAGACAGCACTGCTTCAAAGAGTACAATAGCCCAGTCCTAATGGTGGTGGTTCTGTACTGTTAAATGGCCTGTTAGAAGAGCCAGTGGTGTTTATAAACTAAAATCCTGAAACCGTGAGGTCTGCACCCAGGATGGTGGCACTTTTGCTCAGCAGTGGCCATGAAAGGTTGAAGACTCCAGGAACCAACGGATCGGCACAGAACACCAGAAACAGGGAGAGCATCTCCGCCCCCCTCACCCCGTTGAGAAAGAGGAGCAAGGAGACGATCTTACATGATGGTAACCAAGGCAGTGGGATCAGCAAGGGGCTTAGTGGCTAAGGGACCCACACAGGCTGTGGGCGATTTGCTTTCGGGAAGCCCGCTGCTGGAGATGGGCTCATGAGAACCAGAGCCGGGATTCAAGGGGGAGCTGAGGGCTGGAAGGGTGCTGAAGACTTCCTAATCGAGTAGGAGGTTTGGATCTGGATATCAGGTTGATGATGGATCGAACTAGTGTCTGTGCAGCTGCAGGAGTGCTAGAGGCAAATCCATGGACATTCAGTAACTTTGAAGGGACTCTCCTTTGCTACTCTTTCTCACTCACTGTAAGGGGTGTCAGGCTACACTAATGCTGACTGTTTGTCTGCATTATGGCAGGCAGAAGGCAATTTTGTGTAATATTACATGTTCTGTGCTATTACATGACAATAAAGGAACGTTGAATATCAGGTGTCTGCCTGCTTTTTGCTCACACTTTGATTAAGGGCTCAGGTCTGAAATGTTGGTTATGTATTTTTTATCTTCATAAAGAATGCTGTGCGACTTGCTGAATTTCTCCAGCATTTTTGTGTACATTACAATCACAACATCTGCAGCTTTACTTGTTTAACTCAAAAAAACGTAAATCTTCCCTACCTCACAACCCTGTATTTTTTCTTTCATTCATGTTTTTGTCTAAGAGTCTTTTAAATGTCCCTCTTGTACCAGCCTCCACCACCACCCCTGGTAATGCATTCCAGGCACCATATACTTGTAACCATATCTTTGGATACAGGGGTGTCTGGGATGCATTGCTGGGGATTGTGGTGGAGGCTGGTACAAGAGGGACATTTAAAAGACTAAGATAGGCACGTGGATGTAAGAAAAATAGAGAGGTATGGGCATGTGTTAGGGAATGGTTAGATTGTTGTGGAGTAGGTTTATATTGGTAGGCCCAACATCAAGGGCCAAAGGGCTTGTTTTATGCTTCTATGTTCAATGGCTGTAGCTAGTACGAATTCTCAGAAAACATGCAATAAGAATACATAAACGGGGCTGTTAATATTAAAAGTTTCTCAAATTTAAGTTATTTTTTTACTTGGTTCTGTGATGGGTTTGACCATGATAGTTTGCAAGTAATCACAATGGCTGTTCTTAATTTGAGAATTAACACATCGAGATTTACCAATTAGACACTGATTTTGCTTTCACTTTATTCATTGATGAGATGCAGGCACGGCTGGCAAAGCCAACAGCTCATCCCTAATTTCCCCTAATGGTGGTAGTAATACACGTACTTCACTTGTTGTAATCCATGTTGTGATTGAACTGAGTGGTATCGGATTTCTTGGAATTTGACCCAACAAATAATGAAGGATTAGATTTCCAAATCAGGATGGTCTTTAACCTGGGAAACAAGTAATAAGTTTGACTGCTGATTTTTGTCCTTTTGGATGGTAGCATGAAAAAAAAAATCATTCTTCATCTTGAGGAATAGTAAATTTTGCAGTCATCAATATTTTTAAAAAGTTGTGTATTCTGGAAATCCAAAATAAAAAAGAGAAGGTTATTGAAGTATCAGTGGGTTCCACAAGTTGTATAGAATGAACTTTTCAGGTTGATGACTTTTTAATTAGGTAATCTGAAGGGTTTACTGTTTCTTTCTCCATAAATGCTCCATGGGTTCCTAAGAATTTCCAGCATTTCTTATTGCTTGTTATGTAGTAGAAATTTGTTGTGCAGATGATGGAGCGACATAATATTTGAGGGGTGGATAAAAAGTCATCCAAATGGGTTGCTTTGTCCTAGATGGTGTTGAGCTTCTCATTGCAGTCCTCAAGTACTATGTGGCATGATTTATAGAAAGCTTGAGGAGAGACACTTGTGCATACAGGAGGGAGATTAAAAACTTGGCTAAGTGGTACACCATCATTAACTTGTACTCAATATCACCAAAACTAGGGAGCTCATTGTTGACTTCAGGAAGGGAAAGCCAGAGGTGTACAATCCAGTGATCATTGGGTTATCAGAGGTGGAGAGGGTGAGCAAATTTTAAGTTCTTGGGAGTCACTATCTCAGAGGATCTTTCCTGGACCTAACACACTAATGGCATCATGAAGAAAACACATCCTCAGGTGTTTGCGGAGGTTTGGTATGACACTGGAAACCCTGGCAAATTTCTACAGAGGTGTGATGGAAAGTGTGCTGACTGGCTGCATCATGGTCTGGTATGGAAACACCAATATCCTTGAGCGAAAAGCCATTCAAAAAGTAATGGGCACAGCCTGGGACATCACGGGCAACTACAGGGAATGCTGCCATTGGAGAGAAGCAGCAAACATTAAGGACCAACGCCACCCAGCACACACTCTTGTCTCATTGGTGCCATCAGGAAAGAGGCATAGGTGCCACAAGACTCACACCAGTAGATACAGGAACAGCTGCTACCCCTTCACCATCAGACTCTTCAATTACAAACTCAATCAGGGACTCATTTAAGGACTTACTGATGCTTTTTATTGATTTTTAAAATTCTCTCTGTATTGGTCAGTTTGTTTACATTTGTTATCTGTTTACAATTCTTTATTTGTTTACATGTATACGCTGTATACAGTTTTTTTTTACACTGCCAATAAGTGGTCATTCTACCTTGCCCACAGGAAAAAGAATCTCAGGGTTGTGTGTGATGTCTTGTATATACTCTGACAATAAATCAGAAATCTGAATTTGGGGGCTTAATAGATAGTGTAGCAGAACCATGATCTGTAAAATGATCTGTAAAATGGCGGTGCTGGCTCGACAGGCTGAAGGGCCTACTCCAGCTCCTATTGTCTATTGTCTATTGTCTATTAGAACCATGAACAGTCCTTTCTGTAGTTGCACTTTTGAACTGTCTTTTCTTAATGTACTATGTATGAGACGTCTACTGGTCTGATCACAGACCATCTCTGATTCAATTTAAGATAGTTAGGGGAGGACCACGAATTAAAATTCAAAATGGGGTATGAAGGTATAAGACAAGAACTTGCTGAAGATAATTGGAGTGAAACAAGAAAGTCTGCAAACACTGAGATTGTGGTAAATACACAAAATTGGTGGAGAAGCTCAGTAAGATCTGAACTGTATATAGGAGGCAAAGATATATAGCCAATGTTTCAGATGTGAGCCCTTCTCTCACTTTCAATCTTTTTGTTAAGTTTTTTTAAACAAGAACACATTTTATAGAGAAAACAAGGTTACCAAATATGAAGAACATAACTACATTTCCAAAAATAAAACAATAACGATATATCCCTTCCCCATACAATGTTATCGGAATAAAAAGAAAAAAAAACTGGGCTGTTTTGACATAAAATTAAAGGTAGTAATAATTCTGCTGAATCAATAAAACTTTCCTAACTGAAGGACTAAAACATTCAATGATCAATGAATAATTAGCACAAAAATAGTCCATAAAATGACTCTAAATGTTATGAAAATTAGTGTCAATGTACAACGTAGAACACCTGATCTTTTCTAAATTAAAACAAAACATGACGTAACCACTGAGTACAGGATCTTGCAATCTAAATAAGATAGCTCTGGTGTTATAAGAGTAGTAAATAGTATGACTTGACGATCAGATGAATTAATATCATTTATATCATTAATTAAACTCATTAATATCATCTAACACTCAAAACAAAGCCATTAAAGGATTAGGTTCAAGATTAACACGTAATATTATTGACCGAACACAAAAAAATCTCCCTTCAAGAACTCGACAAGACCAGAACTTGTGTATTAAGGTTGCTTCCCCATTGTTACATCTGTCACGTTGGAGATTTAGATCAGGAAATATATGGGATAATTTGTCTTTAGACATGTAAGTCGGATATACAACCTTGAACTGAATAAGAGAATGTTAAGCATATAGTGAAGAAGTGTTAACTAATTTAAGAATCAATCCTAATTTTTGTATGAGATAGAAAACTGTATATCATGCTCCCATGCTCTTTTAATCTTATTGAAGGAAACCTGACGCGATTTTGAAAATATATCATATATAGAGGTTTTTAAAACCTTCTGGGAGGGTTGTAATTTGAAAATTACATTCAGCATGTTAGATTCACAAGTCATAGAAAAATTTTGTAATTGAACCTGTAAAGAATTTCTGATCTTCAAGAATAAAAAAAAAGTGAATTTGGTAAATTAATCTTCGCTGATAACTGTTCAAAAACATGAGACAACTGTCAACAAGACTTAAAAACTCTGACTACCATTATCATACCAATTGACAAACGTTGAATCATATAAAGGAGGAAATACATAATTAGATAATATAAAACTTGATAAGGAAAAAACATTTAAATCAAAAGATTTCCTGAATTGAAACTAGATATGCAAGGAATGTTTTACTACAGGGCTGTATTTCATTTTGTTAACTTTAGCTAAAGAAAAAGGAAGTACTACTCCTGAAAACTTCTCAGCCGATCCCAATTCCAAAGTGACCCAAATTGGGTATCCAATCTATTAAAATATTGAATCCTAAACAAGAAAAAAAGTACATTGATTTCCCAGTAATAGTATCTAAAATTCAACAATGCTAAGCCTCTATTCCTTTTAGATCTCTCCAAATGAAGCTTATTCAGCCAAGGTCATTTGTTTTGCCAAATATAGGAAGATATAATATAGTCAAGGGAATAAAAAAAATGCTTTGGGGATGAAGACCAGAATTGCATTAAAAAGTATAAAAGTTTGGGTAAAATAATCATTTTAATAGAGTTCATACGACCAACTAATGAAATAGAGAAAGGTGACCATCTGAGGCATGCCCACTTAAATTGTTTTAATAAATTAAGAAAATTTTCCTTAAATAAATGTTTGTGATTTTTGGTGACTATAATCCTAGGTAAGTAAACTGGTTCTTAATAACCTTAAAAGAGATATTTGGCATAGATAGGCACGATAGTATTAGGGGAAAAAGTTCACTCTTGTGTAAGTTTAGTTGATACCCTGAAAAGTGACTGAATTGTGGTAGTAAAGACAACATAAAAGGAGTAGATACTTCCAGATTTGACACAAATAACAGAAGGTCGCCTACGTTAAAAAAAACCTTTTGAACTATACCTCCTCTAGAAATCCCAGAGATGTCCGCAGAATGATGAAAATAGCTAACGGTTCTAAAGCTAAATCAAACAAGAGTGGACTGAGAGGGCATCCCTGACTAGTTCCACAATGTAAGTTAAATAAAGTAGATTATTGATTATTTGTAAAAACAGATGCAGAAGATGAATGTATCATAATTTAATCCATGAGATGAAACCAAAATTTAATCTTCTTTGGATTTCAAAAAGGTATTGCCATTCAACCCTGTGAAAGGCCTTCTCCACATCCAGAGGGATAACATACTCTGGAATTTTAGGAGAAGGTGAACATATTATGTTTAATAATCTACAAATGTTAAAATGTGAGTGATGATTTTTAATGAAACTGGTCTGATTTTGCGAAACAATCAAAGTTAAAATATTCTCTAGTCTGTTAGCTAATAACCTTAGCAAGAATCTTAACATCAGCATTTAATAATGAAATAGATCTGTAGGAGGCACATTCAGTTGAATCTTTGTTCTTTTTTAAAACCAGGGATATTGAAGCCTCATGGAAAGTTTTGGGCAGAGTTCTCCTTACAAAGGATTCAGAAAAAGCAGTACTTAACCAGGAGGACAATGTGGGAAAAGGATTTAAAAAAAACTCTCTAGGAAAGTTGTCTGGACCGGGTGCCTTTCCAGATTGGATAGATAAAATGGATTAGAGATTTCCTCCTTAGAGAAGGATTCCTCCAATCTTATATGATGCTCTAAGGATAATGCAAGAAAATTAAGTTGATCAAGAAAATCTGTTGTTGAACCATTGTCTGGAAACTCTGAAACATATAACCTGGAGTAAAAATCTTTAAAAACATTAGTAATTTCTCTATGATCAGTTGTGATGTTCCCATCTTCTCACGCACTTCTGTTATCTGCCTCCTGATGAAAGCTATTTTTAATTGATTTGCCAGATTTCCCAATTTATCACCATTGATATAAAAATTGACTTTTAGTTCTTAAGTCAGGTAGATTAAAATGTTATAATATAATTTTCCTTATAAAATCCGGACTAGCAATTGAGGCGTGCCGAGAGTTTGTTTTAATCTATCTGTTAATTCTTTAAGTCCTCTGTTAGTTTTTCTCTTCAAATTTGCAGAGTACGATATAATTTGACCTCTAAGGTAAGCTTTAAGCATATCCCATAATGTCAAATTCGAAATCTCATCCAAAGCATTCATCTAAAAAAAATGAGTTTGCTCCTCCATAAAATTCAAAACTTCTTTATCTGAAAGTGATGTCGAGTTAACAATGCCAATGTTTGTTACTAAGAGGTACGTCAGGAAAATTAAATGACAAAGATATATAGGAGCTTGATCAGAAATAACTATCGTCTGATATTTATACAAACTGACAAAGGGACAAGTTGGCTATCGATTAAGAAAAGTAGTCAATCCAGTATAAGTCAGGTAAACATGTGAAAAGAAAGAATAATCTCAATCCTTGGATGTACAAAGTGCCAAACATCCACGATACCATTTTGGAGCAAGAAAGAATGCATGAAAATCGATGACTTGTTTTAAATTGTAGGATTGGGGGAAGGCCGATCAATCACCGGATCCATCCAACAATTATCAAAGCGTATTCACTCGTATCAGGTAGTAAAGAAAAAACCTCACTCAAAGAATCCTGGATGATTAGTGTTGGGCGCATAAATATTCACAAATACCACCTTCCTGTTGTGCAAATTACCAGTTACAATTAAATATCGGCCAGTAGAATCAAGGTATGATTGACGAAGAGCTCAGGCCCAAAATGTTGGGCATATATCTTTGCTTCCTTTGGACACTGTGGGACCTGCTGAGTTCCTCCAGCAATTTTATATGTCAAGTTTATTGGAAGAGGAATTTCAGGAAAATGGGATGTTTTTAAACATGTGTTGACAGGTGTCTAGGAAATGCACATAACCTGTTAGAGTGAAGGATCAGACAAGCAATGTAGGGATACTTGGATGATGAGGAAATTCAGGCTCTGGCAAGATCAAGAAGGAGACTTGGGTAGGGTATAATCAGCTGGGATTACATTATACCTGGAGTAGTTTTGGGAACTAAAATGGAAATCAGAAGGGCAAAAGGGGGACAGGAGAGAGCTCTGGCAGATAGCATTAAAGATAATCCCAAGAGATTTTTAAGTACATCAAATGATGAAGAACAACCAGAGAAAAACCTGAAGCGTATGAAGATAGACAAAATTTTCTAGGGATGATCAGATATTTGTGGGAACCTGGAGAGGAAATTACAGTGCAAGATATACATCACTTAGATGGAGAAGGGCTGATTACAGAGAGTCAGCATGGTTTTGTAGATGGGAGGTAATGCCACCTAAATTCGAGATTTTTGAAGATGAGACCAAAAGGTTGATGTTGGCAAAATTGAGATATTGCATAAATGGATTTTAGCAAGGCATGCATTAAGGTTCCGCATGGTAGACTGTTTGGGATGGTTGGATTGTATGGGATCCAAGGGGAGATGGCCAAATGGACAGACAATTGGCATCCTAGAAGAACACAGAAGGGTTTAGTAAATTTAAACTGAATATGAGGTGTAAAGCTTTTACTCAGTGGGTGGTGAGTGCATGGAACAGGCTGCTGGAGGGAGTCGATGAGAGAGGTACCTTTACAATGTTAAAGAAAAATTATGGATGGATACATGGATAGAATAGGTTAGAAGAGTATGGGCCAAACATGGGTAGGTGTGACTACTGTGGGTGGGATTTTTTTTATCGGCAAGGGAAAATTAGGCTGAAGGACCTGACTCAAAGACCTACTTGCATTTGGAAAGGCAAGGACTGATTAGGGTTAGTCAGCGTGGGAAGTTGTGCTTCTCGAATTTGACTGAATTTTTTGAAGAAGTGTTGAAACAGATTGATGAAGATATTATCAAGGCATGAGACAAGATCCCACGTAGTAGGCTGGTCTTGAAGGTTAGATCGCATGGGAACCAACTAGACATAGAATGGGGTTGATTGTAGGAGACAGTGGGTGGTGGAGAAGGGTCGTTACTCAAATTGGAGGCTTCTGTTGATTGACGTGCTGCAGGAATTGGAATCGGGTTATCTATATTCATTATTTGGATAAATATGATTAAGACAGTTAGTAATTTTGCAGAAAATGCAGCAAAATTGATGGTATTGTGGACTAAGAAAAATGTTACCTAAGATTACAAAAAGATCCAGATGAACTGCAAAAGTGGGCAAATGAAATTTAACTCCGACAAATACAGTGTTAAGCCAGAGTGGAACTTGCACAGTGAACAGAAAGGCCCTGGAGAGTGTTGTGGAACAGAGAACTTGCGGGTACAGGCACAAAGAATGACGTAAGTGGTGACACAGATTGACAGGGTGATAAACAGGAGCAGGGACATCATGTTACAACTGTGCAAGATGTTGGTGAAACCACACTCTATATTATTGGAAAGCTTTCAGAGGCCTTTATAAATCAAAGTATTAAATCCAGGTATTGGGATTTGATGCTGAAGTTGGATAAGACATTGGTGAGGCCAAATTTGGAGTACTGGCTGAAATTTTAGACACTTAGCAGCAAGAAAGATGTTAATAAGATCAAAAGAGGCCAGAGAATATTTACAAGTACTGCCAGGATTGAGGGGTATAGATCAGGTAAATTAAAAAGGCTTTTTTTTACTGAGCTTGGGTAAGGCCAGTACTAGAGAACATGGGTTAAGGGTGAAAGGTGAAATATTTAAGGGGACTATAGGGGGAACTTCTCCACTCACAGGGTGGTGAGAGTGTGGAATGAGCCACCAGCAAAGGTGGCGGATGTGGATTTGCTTTTGCAGCTCTATCAATCTCTGGTAAGACCACACTTAGAATATCTCATTCTGGTCATCTCATTATAGGAAAGATATGGAGAGAGTGCAGAGCAGATTAACCAGGATATTTCCTGGATTGGAAAATATGACTTAAATAAGGTTAGCTTTTCCCTTTGGAGTGAAGAAGGATGAGAGGAGACTTAATGGAGGTCTAAAAGATTATGAGTTTTGTGTGCCCGATGGAGATGTGGGGGGGCTGGTAGTCATGGTGGGGAGCTGGCTGATGGAGGACCTCAGTTTTCTCCATCGGGCACACAAAACTCAAAACGGTCAACCAGTTTACCTATCTCGGCTGCACCATTTCATCAGATGCAAGGATCGACAATGAGATAGACAACAGACTCGCCAAGGCAAATAGCGCCTTTGGAAGACTACACAATAGAGTCTGGAAAAACAACCAACTGAAAAACCTCACAAAGATAAGCGTATACAGAGCAGTTGTCATACCCACACTCCTGTTCGGCTCCGAATCATGGGTCCTCTACCGGCACCACCTACGGCTCCTAGAACGCTTCCACCAGCGTTGTCTCCGCTCCATCCTCAACATCCATTGGAGCGCTCACACCCCTAACGTCGAGGTACTCGAGATGGCAGAGGTCGACAGCATCGAGTCCACGCTGCTGAAGATCCAGCTGCGCTGGATGGGTCACGTCTCCAGAATGGAGGACCATCGCCTTCCCAAGATCGTATTATATGGCGAGCTCTCCACTGGCCACCGTGACAGAGGTGCACCAAAGAAAAGGTACAAGGACTGCCTAAAGAAATCTCTTGGTGCCTGCCACATTGACCACCGCCAGTGGGCTGATAACGCCTCAAACCGTGCATCTTGGCGCCTCACAGTTTGGCGGGCAGCAGCCTCCTTTGAAGAAGACCGCAGAGCCCACCTCACTGACAAAAGGCAAAGGAGGAAAAACCCAACACCCAACCCCAACCAACCAATTTTCCCTTGCAACCGCTGCAATCGTGTCTGCCTGTCCCGCATCGGACTGGTCAGCCACAAACGAGCCTGCAGCTGACGTGGACTTTTTTACCCCCTCCATAAATCTTCGTCCGCGAAGCCAAGCCAAAGAAAAAAAAAAAAAAAAGATTATGAGAGGCATAGATAAGGTAGGCAGTCAGCACCTTTTTCCCAGGGCAGGAGTAGGAGACATCAGAGGACGTGTGTAGAAAGTGAAAGGAGGAAAGTTTAGGGGAGACATTGGGTATGTTTTTTTAACGGAGAGTTGTGGGTACCTGGAATGCATTGCCAGGGTGGAAGCTGGAAAAATAGGGATATTTAAGAGCCTCTTAGACAGGCACATGGATAAAAGAAAAATAGAGGATTATGAGATAGGAAGGGTTTTTTTTTTGCAGAGGTAGGTATACAGGTATACCCCGCTTTGTGAAACTACAGTATTCCTTCAGAACTGTTAGTAAGCTGAAATGGCATAAAGCGAAGTAGCGATTACCATTGATTTCAATGGGAAAATTGTTTGAACGCTCCCAGACCCAAAAAATAATCCACCAAATCATACTAAATAACACATAAGACCTAAACTAAAACTAATATATAGAAAAAGCAGGAATGATATGATAAATTCACAGCCTATATGAGTAGAAATAATGTATGTACAGTGTAGTTTCACTTATCAGAATCAGGAAGACAGTGAATTTTGACCGCCCCTCTGGCCAACCTGTGACCGCCCGGCTGGACGCTCTGTGATAGCTCCATTGGCCGCTTTGTCGTAAAAGTGAAAACCCTTTAGTAAAAGCAAATTTGTGTATAGCGAGTATTTGTAAAGCAGGGTATACCTGTATATGGGCCAGCATAACATCATGGGCCAAAGGGCCTGTAGTGTGGTGTAATATTTTATGATAATAGATGGGAGGTGTTGTTGGGTTATGGCCCTGGTGCAGTTCGAATGGACTAGGTGGAATAGTTTGGCATAGACTAGATGGGCCAAAGGACCTATTTCTGTGCTTTAGTATTCTATTGTTCTAAAAGATTCACAAGAATGTTACCAGCACAGATAGGTTTGAATTATAAGGAGAAGCTGCATAAGCTGGGACTTTTCTCCCTGAAGGCTGTGTGGACCTGACACAGGTTTATAAAATATGCAGGGCATAGATAAGGTAAATAGTCATGATCTTTTTCCAAGCTAAAACTATAGGGCATGGATTTGAATTGAGTGAGTAGGAAAATGGGACAGGCTGGGCCAACGGGACAGTTTCTATGCTGTCGGTCTCTATGAACAAAGAATTCCATTGTGGAAGAATTTGTGCCAGAATGTAGAACTAGCTTGAAAATAAGGGGTTTTCCTTTCAAGAAAGAAGGCTTTTTTTCTCTAAAGCTTAGATTCTCAAGGTGGGAAGTATGCCCCAGCGGTGGGGTGTTGGAATATTTTGGTGGGGTGTGGGGCTTAAGAATATTTTAGTGGGGTGTAGGAATATTTTGGGAAATCATTAAAAAGTTGGTTTGAAGAAATAAACTTGTTATGTTGGTGTGAAAGATGTGACTTGGCATCACTGTCAGTTCAACACAATTGTGGGTAACTTCCAAATAAAATCACTTTGTTCTTTTTATTTTCATAATGTGTTTTTGCTCTTCCGATGTTTCTTCGTTGTTTCTCTTATTTTAGCTGTTGTTATCCGTGGTTAACATTATAATTATTTTTTCTGACTGGTTATATATTATCATCCATTCCAAATGATCTCATTGGCGACGAGGATTCCAAATGATCTTAACAATCATGTCTCCATCCATATCCCTTTACTTTGTCAGTTCAGTAGTGAGTGAGACCTGTATCTGTATGTATCTTAGTGCACTATTGATGTGGGGGGGATGGGGGGGTGGTCCGCCCCAGGCGCCAGCCTGAGGGGGATACTAAAATCAGAAAAAAGGGACCCCAGAAAGTACAACACGAGGCTAGCGAAGTTTTGATGCACTCTGCGAGAAAAAAATGTCAGAAACCACGCTAGTGTTTTGTTTTCTTTTTTTTTTAGGGTCATTATTCTTCCTTTGATTCAATCATTACTTTTATTACATTTTTCAATTCTAAGACATAATAAAATATTGATTAATCTATTTCAGGGAGCTCGCGCTGTTGTATTAACCTGTTTCAGGGAGCTCGTGTTGTACATTCGAATTGAGCAGACCAAGCAAGCAAAAGCTTTGTCAATATTCAGTGGAGTTCTTGAAGTTTAGATTGATACCTGCTGTACACGATGAACGTGCTCCTTTTTGACTATTATGCCAACAGACTTTGATAAATGAACCAATGAAAGCAGGCCATCTTGAAACATCCTAACCATGTCAATTCGAAATTGGAATATTTTAAATCACTGAAAGAGAACTTTGAAAAAAGTTCAAAAATCACTTCATTATTCACTGCACAAACTACAACTCTGAATCGTACCCCTGAAGCTCTCGATGAAATTTCTCTGCTGATCGCAAAACATGGGAGAATCATACGATGATGGAGGAACTGATTTAATCTGCAATATTATTGTTTCTCAAAACAGTTCTGCAAAAGGACGGAAAGATGTCCGAGCAATGCCATTGAATAATAGTACCGTCCGTAACAGAATAGATGACATGGGTCAAGATGTTCAAAACAGTTTATTGAGAAGTTGAAATCATGCAAGTTCTCAATACAACTGGATGAATCGACCGTATGGGACAGTGAGGCTCTGTTATTGGCATACGTGAGATATATTGATCAGGAAGAGTTTCAACAAGAGGTATTGTTTTGTGAATCAATGGAAACAAGCACTACTGCAGTTGATATCTACAGCAAGCTCAAAAATTATCTGGATGAAAATGAAATACCAAAAGGAAACTTTGTATCTTGTGCTGCAGATGGTGAACCTGCTACGATGGGTAAAAAAACAAGATGTTTAAAATTAATGAAGGATGAAAATTCAAACACGTTGGTTGTGCATTGTGTTATCCACTGAGAAAACTTAGTTGTCAAGAAAGTTTCCCCTGTTCTACACGAGATATTGCATTCTCTGCTCGAGTGTATCAATGCCATCAAAGCTAATGCCAAATGTGAACATCTGTTTAAGCAGTTTTGTGTCAATAAAAATGCAGAACATGTGAGATTATTGCTTCACATTGAAGTAAAGGGGAAACTGCTTCAAAAGGTTTATGGAACTGTTTGATCTCCTCAGCAAGTTTTTGAAGGACAAACCTGAAATGAAGCTCTTGCTAACAACAGATGGCAAAGCTTATGCGAGTTACTTGACGGACATTTTTGAGAAACTAAGTACATTGAACAAACAACTCCAAGTGGCAAATATAATGCTCAGTGATGCAAAAACAAAGATATTTGGATTCATGTCAATTTAGAGTTATGCCAAAGGAATATTTCTGCAAGAGATTTCAGTTAATTCTATTGGTTGAGTAAGTGTGAGGTAACTAATGCTGCTACAAACATTATTGACCATTGGAAAATGTTGATTACCAACTTCAATGATAGATTTTGCGATTAAAGACAAAGGATTTTCCCTCTTGGTTAAATCAGCCATTGCTGGTAGGCTTATCTGAAGTTCCATTGCAATACCAAGAGGAGTTATCTGAGTTGCAACATGATGATTCTGTGAAAACTCTGTTCCAAGTAAAAGGAACCATGATGTGGCTAACTAACGAGATTGAAAAGAAAGACCCAAACTCAACTACTTTAGCAAGGGAACTATTGATACATTTTCATTTGTCCTATTTAGTAGAATGTGGCTTCAGTGCTGTTCGTGATTTGTGACAAGCTAATAGAAATTGACTGGAAATTACAAAACGTGGAGATTTAAGGTTGAAACTAACAAAATTAGTCCCTCAAATCAAAGAAATCTTCAGCCAGCATCAGGGCAAGGTTCCCACTGAAGTGACGACAATTGCTAAATGTGTGTTTGAGATGGTTGACATATTGAAGAAGTAGTCGAATATGAAATATGTGTTGTTCCAATGTATTCCCAACCTTAACTGCAGTAAATGATTTAATTAAGATTTCTTTTGAATATATAACTTTTTTTCTGCTAATGGTGGGGTGTAAGTTTTTTTGAAAAATTAAAGTGAGGCCTAGGGCAAAAAAGGGTTGAGAACCACTGCTCTAAAGGATCAAGAATATTTCGAATGCTCTTTTCCAGTTTCTGAGGGAGACATGAAAGAATCAGATGGTGTGTGTACTTGGTCAGATCCTGCATGACCAACTCGCTGGAGTTTTTGCAGACTTTTTAAACTTTTTGTTACTACGGTCTAAGGTTCCCACCTTTTTCAAAATGGCATCCATCATTCTGGGATCCAAGAAGAACAAGTTGACCTGCCTCAGTGGCATTGACGTTCAACGTGATGTGCTTGAGAGAGACTGGGTATGGACCAAACCTACTCCTGTCTTAGGAAGTACTTGTACTAATTTCAATTTGCTGACTGTCATAAAAAGTCTGCCATCTCAGTAGCCCTCCACCCTGGACCTACTGATTTCAGCTGATCATTTAACACTATCATATCCGCAAAGCTAATCTTAAACTCCGGGATCTGTAATTCAGTTCCTTTCTCATTAACAAACCCCAGTCAGTGTGGATTGGCAACATCATCTCCTCCTCATTGACCATCAGTGCAAGGACACCTGTGTGCCTAGTCGCCTCTTCAATTCTTGGATTGGGTAGCCAAGTTTGGGTTCAAAACAACCTATATATTTCATGACGACACCACTGTTGTTGGCCAAATAACAATTATTGATGAGTCACATTATAAGATGGTGATTGATTGAATAGTTGTGTGGTGTCATAACTGCAATTTGCTGTCAAAGTCACCAAGAGGGAGGAACTTATTGCAGATTTTAACACGTTAATAAGGAACCATACATCTGCCTTCTTTGGTGAGACTGGAGAATGGAATTAATACCTTTAGGTTTCTGGGTGTCCACATATTAGAGGACCTCTCCTGAGGCTAGCATATCAAGGCAACCAGGAAAAAGACACACCAACGCTTTTTATTTTAACTCATGGAACCATGTATCAGAACCGTGATTTGAGAGGATGCTGTGGGCAAGAAAGGACTCCCAAAGGGCCTTGGGTGCTGAAGACTTCCTGACCTGATCGTATCAGAGGTTTGGCCCTGGAACACGGGCTGCCAATGGCTTGAACAGGAATCTATGGATCTGCAGAGGCTGCAGGAGCACTAGAGACTTGGTACCTCTGAAGGGACTCTCATTTGCTTCTCTTTCTCTTATTGTTAGGGACACTGGGCAATGCTCATGGTGACTCTGCTTGCCTTAAGGCAGACAAAAGTTGAAACATCATATCTCTTACATTTTATATAGTTATTATTATGTAACAATAAAATAAACTTTGAACTTTCTTAGGAATCTGAGGAGATTCAGCATGTCGTCATGTACTCCATCAAACTTCTCCAGGTATACTGTGAAAAGTATACAGACTGATTGCATCATGGCCTGGTTTGGAAACTTGTGTGCCCAGGAATGCAGAAAACTGCAGAAAGTGACAAACCCACCCACATCTCAGCCACTGAAAACATCGATGAGAGGTACTGACTCAAAAATGCAACCAACATCAGAAAGGAAGCTCATCGCCTTGGTCATGCTCTTTTCTCACTGCTCCTTTCAGGCTGAAGGTACAGAAGCCTGAAATCCAACAAGTCTACTTCAAGAATAGGGTTTTTTTCCCAGTAGTCATCAGGCTTCTGAACCTCCCTGCACCACTCTTACCACAATACTACTCCAGGACACCAAAGATCTGTCTGCTCTATTGTAACATTACTTTTTATTGCACAATCTACTACTGTGAATGATTCTTTTGGATTTATATTTTTGTATTTCATATATGAATAATTTAATCAATAATTTTGTATTATCTCTTTTTTTTGCCTGTGTGGTAATTTAATTGTTTACTGTATTTTACATACCTTTGTAGCTACAGCAAGCAGGAATTTCTGTGCATTTTTGTATATGACAATAAATTAATCTGCTCTTACCTCAAAGTGGTGGGTGGATTGAGTGGAAGTTGAGTCTGAATATTTTTAAGGTGGAGGTAGATACTTTATTAGCAAGGGGGTGAAAGATAACATGGGGAGACAGGAATCCCTGGTTGTGTTTACTTTAGATTAACTCAGGATCTCATTACATACTTGAACTTAGGGGTTGAGGGATCCACTCATGTTCCCAATTCATGTTTGCATGTATTTAAATTCTTTTTCTTTTTAAAATATTTGTATTAATTAGATAGAGAGAAATATTACATGTATATATTGTTTAGATATTAATTAATTAGATAGTTTTTATATAATGCAAAACAGATATGAGTCACATGTCAGTTACACATTGTCTTATATAATACTCAAGTATTTAAGTTCAAAGGAAAGTCTTAAGGAAAAAAATCAAATAGTTACAATTTTTCACTTAGTTGAAACACTTAAACATTTATTTGCTAATTTAAATGTAATTAAATCTTTTTGCATTTTAATGCTTTAAAAATTTTCTAATTTTTAACTTAAAATCATTTTAATGTTAAAAATTTTTAATGCATTTCTTCAGTAGGACAAGTTTTAAATTTTTGGGTGGTGGAGCTGGTACATGTTGGCAGTGATCTGGGTTCGATCCTGATCTTGGATGCTGTGGGTACAGATTTTGCACATTCTCCCTGTGATCACATGGGTTTCTCCGGGTGTTCTGGTTCCCTCCCACTTCCCTAAAATGTGGAGTTTGGTAGGTTAATTGTCCTAGTGAATGGTAGTATCTGGGGGACGTTGACGGGAATATGGAAAACATAAAAAGTAGGATTAATGTAGGTTTGTGTGGGGTGATAGTCGATGCAGACTAGGGCTGAGGGGCTGTTTCCTTGCATTATCTCAAAATTGAATTTAGACTACAGCACGAATAGCCTATTCCAGCCCACAATCCTGTGCCCCTCAAGTATTACCAATTAACCTACCTATGTATTGAATGTGGGAGGAAACCAGAGCGGACAAAGGGAGAACCTTACAGAGAATGCTGGATTTGACCTCAGGTCACCAGAGCTGTAATAGCGTTGCACAAACCGAGGTGTTGGCCAAGTAATTATAGGCCTGTAAGTTTGACTTCGGTGGTAGAGAAAGTTATGGAGGGTATTCTTAGAGATGGTGAGTATAAATATCTGGATAGGCAGGGATTGATTAGGAGCACCCAGCATGGGTTTGTGAAGGGGAAGTCATGTTTGACGAACCTTGTTGAGTTTTTCGAAGAAGTGACAAGAAAGGTGGATGAAGGTAGGGCAATTGATGTAGTCTATCTGGATTTTAGCAAAGCTTTTGATAAGGATCCACATAAAAGGTTAGTAAAGAAGCTTCAGTCACTAGGGATTAATAGAGAAATAGTAAGATGGGTACAGAGATGGCTGGAGGAGAGACAGCAGAGGGTCATGGTGGACAACTGTCTGTCAGGATGGAAGCCTGTGACAAGCGGCATGACTCAAGGATCGGTGCTAGGTCCCCTGTTGTTCATAATTTATATTAATGATTTGGATGATGGGGTGGTTAACTGGGTAAGTAAATACACAGACGATACAAAAATAGGCGGAGTGGTGGATAGTGAGGAAGGTTTTCAGGGATTACAGAGGGATTTGGTTTGTCTGGAAAATTGGGCTGAAAGATGGCAGATGGAATTTAATGTAGAGAAGTGTGAGGTGCTTCATTTCGGAAAAAATAATTAGAATAGGACATATGTAGTAAAGGGGAGGACATTGGGGAATGCACAAGAACAAAGAGATCTTGGAGTTATGGTGCAGCATTCCTTGAAGGTGGATTCTCATGCTGACAGGGTGGTTAAAAAGTCATTTGGTATGTTGGCCTTCATAAATCATAGCATAGAGTATAGGAGCTGGGAAGTGATGCAGTGACTGTTTAAGGCATTGGTGAAGCCAGGTTTGGAGTATTGTGTTCAGTTCTGGTCTCCAAATTATAGGAAGGAAATAGATAAGGTGGAGAGGGTGCAGAGAAGATTTACAAGGATGTTGCCTGGCTTAAAATACCTAGAGTACGGAGAAAGACTGAAGAGGTTAGGACTTTATTCCTTGGATCGTAGACGGTTGAGAGGGGATTTGATAGAGGTGTTTAAAATTATGAAGGGAATAGATAGACTAGATGTGACTAGGCTCTTCCCCCTGAGAGCAGGGGAGGTTGAAACAAGAGGACACAAGTTGAGGGTAAGGGGGCAACATTTTAGGAGAAACATTAGAGGATGTTTCTTCACTCAGAGAGCGGTGGCTGAATGGAATAATCTTCCAGAGGAAATAGTTGAGGCAGAGTCAAATCTTTCATTTAAGAGGAGGCTGGATATATACATGGATAGGAGGGGGAGTGGAGGGTTATGGGCGGAGAATAGGCGGGGGGATCTAGCGGAGTTGTTTGAGTGAACCGGCGTGGACTTGAAGGGCCGAGATGGTTATTTGGTTATATTTATGATGGAGAAATACAGTACTCTATGTCATTTATAGAAAATGGTAAGGCAGGAGAGTATGGCTTTTAATACTTCACTCTTGAGCAGGACTTGTATTTCCAGTAGGATGGCAAGTTCCTATTATTGTATCTATGTTCTTAAACCTGGAAATGTAACATGGAAAGTTTGGTTGAAAATAATTGAAATGAATAGGTACGATAGATTTGCTTTACCTTATGCTTTTCCCTATACTAAAGGTATTAAATTGCCTTTCGAAATGCATATGAAAACTCACTCGTCAAGCTAAGAGAACTGTGTAATGATGCCCTTCTGATGGATTGATATTTAAGACCTTTAAACCCAGATGTTAAAATATTAAAAGAAGATTGTTTGGAATTTCTTTTTACATTTTCACTGTCGTATGATCAATGATCTTTTAAGTTTGTAGCATTTGTTATGTAATTATAACAAAAAGCAAATTTGTTTTAAGTTGACTTTGTCCTTATTGACAAGAAACACTGGTGTAAAAGGCATCCTTCTTTCAAAACAAATGGTCTACAGAAGAGTTACATGTCATGTTAATCTATTTTCTAATTATTTATTTCTGTGACTGATATTGATCCAGTTTGTTTAATGTTAGATTTGAACGTATTGATTCTAACCCAAATACCTAATGAGATTTGGACAAAAGATTGCTTGCATAACCAATAAACCATAAATAGAAAAGACTTTAATTTTCTCATGGTATATGCTGTTTTCGTGAAAAGTTATTCAATTGTAAACTGCTTATCTTTTCAATAGGAAGGGTGCCTGTGCCCATCGGAGAGCAGCACAGTATCTCGTCATGGTACTTTAGAGGTAGGATCCAGCTAAATATTTGAAAATATGAATACGAGTTTAATATATTAAATTGAAATGTGTGAACCAAAGGAGAGTGAGAGACGAACACATCACACTGCAGACACTGGAACCTGATTAAAAAAGCAGGAATCCTGGAAGCAACATCTGTTGATATTGATGACCCAGACGTTGTGATAGAATAATGATGCTGTTTCGTATGACTTAATAAAACAGACAATTAATGTCCTCGTATCAAAAACTTTGGATAGTCCCAGTCTACTAAATCTCGGTCACACCCCATGAATCAATCTGATAAACCTTTACTGTACTTCCTCTATTGTGTACATCCTGCCTTGGATCAAGTTAGGACCTTATACAATCACAGCAGGAAGTCTTTGATTTATAATCCTTTTAAATTGAAGGACAACATTTTGTTTGTCTCTAATTCTTTGCTGGACATCATATTAACTGTCAACGATTCATATACGAAGACATTCATAACATCACAAACATGGTCACATTTCAAACTCACCTTTTTTCTACCTCCCATATCATTTTCCATTCACAATCCGTCTACATTCTCCTGAAGTCTCTTTTAATCCCTATTACAGCTCACACTGCCATCTAGCTTTATACTAGGAAATCTGGATGCTTTAAATGTACCCCTTCATCAAAATCATTGCTATAGAATATCAATCGTTAGAGCCCAACATCAATCCTTCTGGAACCCCACTAATCAGTTTCCCAACCCAAAAATTACCTACTCTGTGTTTTATCATGGCAGAGCAGATAAAGGAATATATGGCTAACCCTAACCCTAACCCTATTTTATAAAATTAATTTGGGTCCTTTGAATTTTGCTTTGCACCAGCCAACCTTTTCATTTTCATGGTACTTTAGAGGTAGGATCCAGCTAAATATTTGAAAATATGAATACGAGTTTAATATATTAAATTGACAGTAACACGACATTTTGACCCTCAAGTCTGTGGCACCCAATTAACCTACACCCTCAGTACGTAATAGAGGGCCAAATGGCCTGTTACCATGCTGTATGTCTAAATTAAAAGGTTAGCCACCCCTACCCTAGAGTAAGTTTGCTTCCCACAGTAGGTGCCGCTGACATATTTACTGCATATACTCGTGTAATAGTCAACCCCAACCTTTTTTTGGGCCAAAAATCACGTTTTCTATATGACCTGTGTAAAGATTGACCTCCCCCCAACCTAATTTTGGTCCCATCCTCCCACCCATCCGAGCTCCAGATGCCCAGCCACAGATCCTCGCCACAGTCGACCGCCCGCCCATTCAAGTTTCCGATAGCCATCTCTTGCCTAGTCCCCAGCCTCCAGCCCACCCAAACTCCCAACACCCCGACTGCAAACCCCCAGCCACCCGCCCACCTGAGCTCCTGACGCCCGAACACAGACTTACCACCCAGTTTCAGCCATCCGAGTTCTGGATGCCTTGAACGATGAAGGCACTTACCACGGCCAAAAATAGTATCCATGTAATAGCCAACCTCTCCCAAATTTGCAAAAAATTGGTCCCCAAAATTTGACTATTACATATGTATTTATGGTAAAACCATCAACTATTCTCATTATGGAGCTAGTGCTCTTTGGTATGATGGATGTTTGCCTAATATACTCATATAGATGAAGGAAGCAGTAGTGGTTAGAACAATATTATTACAGCGCCAGTGACTTGAGTTCGAATCCGGTGCTGGCGTGTAAGGAGTTTGTACATTCTCCCCGTGACTGCATGAGTTTCTCTGGGTGCTCCAGTTTCCTCCCACTGTTCAAAAAAGTACAGGGGGTTTGTCGGGTGACCAGTGTCATGGGCCGGTGGGGCATGTTACCATGCTATATGTCTAAACACTTTATTTCTTGAAGCTGTCTTTGAAAAAGCATTCTGCAATTTAAAATGAAATATAAAAATTCTCATTATTTCAGTGAAAATTCAGCATTAAGATATTTTCTCTTGCTTTCAGTTGATGTATTCTCCAAGATCAAGGGACAGATTTTCAGCCCCATCTTTCATACAGAGAGAGCGCTTTGGCCGCTTCCAACCTACGTATCCTTATGCGCAACATGAAATTGATCTTCCTCCTACCATTTCTCTGTCAGACGGAGAGGAGCCTCCTCCATATCAGGGGCTGTGCACACTGCAACTTCGAGATCCAGAACAACAAATGGAACTCAATCGTGAGTCTGTCAGGGCACCACCTAATAGAACTATCTTTGATAGTGATTTGATTGACATCTCTGTGCATAATGGAGGACCACGCCCACCAAGTAGCAATTCTGGTATAAGTGCAACTAATTATACCAGCATAAGAAGGATGGAAGGACCACCACCCACTTACAGTGAGGTTATGGGCCACTACCCAGGGTCAACCTTCTTCCATCCCCACCGCAACATACCACCTTCACAGGACAACAATGGACTCCAACTTCGGCAGAACAACGAAAACAATACAATTGTTTCATTTCAAGAAAAGGATTCACATACAGGAAAAAATGTTTGACTGGCTCTGAATGTTTGGTGAGTGTGGTGTCGTAATACCCAAGGTGTTACTTTGTGGGAATTAGTTGGTCAAACAAAACAAGAATTCCATTGATTTCTTTGAGGGAGTTCATGATATTTGAATTCTAGAAATTTACCCTCCACTTCAGCAAAATTGGTGTATTTGAACAGTTTTTTAAAAAAAACAGGATTATTTAATTTTAAGGATCCTTAACTAATTTCTTTTAGTGCCTTGTTGATTATTTCGTAGTAACTAAATTGCCCATGGTGGATGCTTCAGCTATTCAATTGAAAAATGTTTTGGCTCATTTTGTCAGACAAGAAACTGAAATTCCTTTTGAGTGCTGACAAAAAAGGTGGAGGAGAAAATGCAATGTTTTACTAGTTTGTGGAAAATAAATTGAAATGTTGCACTATTTTCTTGTTCACGGAGAGGGGGGAAAAGGAAAATTGCTTTAAGGGAAAATTGAATCTAGCCTTTGACTTCACACCTGTGGAACTGAACAGAATTACTAAGGATGCAGGGGACTTGCATTTTCAGATCATGGTGTTATTTCCAAAGTGATTTCTGGTTCCAGCCTAATGCCTATTTCATATTGGAAATGGAAAATGCAGGGACACAAAATGTTAACTCTCATTGCAATAAGTACAAGAAATACCAATACGATGTTTTCCATCTTGAAACCTACAAGGTGGAAGATAGTTTAAAGCTCAATGTATGCAGCTGCTTAGAATGAACAGTGATCCATTTTACAACTGCTCAAATATATTTGCATATTTGCACTTGCTTAACTCTGCTCTCCTAGTAACATTAAAATGAGTTTAAAGGCATTTTGTAGAATATGTAAGTTCTTCATTACTTTAATGTAATTTCTTAATATTTGCAAAGATGATGGAACTATTCCGTTCTATTTCTGCAGAAAAATTACAAATATGTAGATTTAATTCCAGAGGAGGAATTTAGGATATAGATTATTTCTCGTTCAATCTAGATATAGTGACTAAAATCGATGTACATTTACACATGGATCTACTGGTAAGTTTTTTTTAATTTCCCAAAATATCCAATCACATTTAAGCTGTTTACTGGCTATTGCTTTTGGAAATTTTCAGACATTTACAGCCCATTTTGATCCAAAATGAAGGTTGTTTTCAATTTGAACGAAACAGTATATTTTTTAAACGATAAATTTAGACATACAGCATGGTAAAAGGCTTTTTCAGCCCATGATCCCCCGTCACCCAAATACACCAATTACAACCCCCATATGTTTTGAAGGGTGGGAGGAAACTGGAGCTCCCAGAGGAAACCCACGTGGACATGGGAAGAATGTACAAACTCCTTACAGACAGCACCGGATTTGAACCAGGGTCGCTGATCCTGTAATAGCTTTGCTCTAATTGCTAACTGTGCCACCCTAAATCAAAAGCCCTTCACTGTGAATTTTGAATGTAATATTTTCAATGTGATCACCATTTCCATGTGCATCAATTAACATCAGATGAAATATTGTCAAGGGCTCACTGAAAGCTGCAGAATTTCCAAAAGTGACACGAGTCCAGCCCATGCTGAGTGCATTCCTCAATCTAAACTCTTAAATTGATTTTCATTCTGTTTTTAAAATTGCCTGAACACTAAATACTTGGAACTTTCTTGACTTACACAGTTGATTTTCCTTAACCGTTAAGGGAAAATTAGTTACTAAATTTCTGCAATATTTTTCACTTTATTTTTTTTTGTTTTTATTTATTTGTGTACTTTACAGCCCATGAAAAAAACATACAGTGAAAGTTTTCACTTGGAACATTTGTGACTCTTTCCTGCTTTCAGAAAATATTTGTAAAAGTGACTGAATCCTGAGATACATTATATTTAGCAGAAAGCAATATGTATTCAAAAGCAATTCTTCAATATTTCACTGCTCTTTGGCTTCAGATTATTACCTGATTATATTTCATTGAGAACAGGAAGATATTAACCTTGTAGTGAACGACAATATATTAATTTGTATGTTACAGATTACTTTTTTAATATGCACTTCATTATTGATTATAAAAATGAATATGATATAAAATAATTGGTGGCTAGAACGTACGTAGAACAGAAATCTACTGCACAGTACAGGCTCTTCAGCCCACAGTGTTGTGCTAACCTAATCACCTACTTTCTTAAAAGATCCTATTGTACCTGCTTCCACCATTGTTGCCGGCAGCACATTCCATGCACCCACCACATTCTGTGTGAAAAACATAACTCGTACATTTCCCTCCTACTTACTTCCAAGCATTTAAACCATGTCCCATTGTGTTTGTTATTTCAGCCTTGGGGAAAGGCCTCTGGCCAACCACATGATCAATGCCTCTCAACATCTTGTTCACCTCTATCAGATCACCCATCATCCTCTGTCACTCCATATAACCATATAACCACTTACAGCACAGAACAGGCCAGTTCGGCCCTACTAGTCCATGCCGTAGCAAATCCCCACCCTCCTAGTCCCACTGACCAGCACCCAGTCCATACCCCTCTAGTCCCCTCCTATCCATGTAACGATCCAGTCTTTCCTTAAGGATGAAAAACCAAGTTCACTCAACTTATCCTCATGCTCTCCAATCCTGGCAGCCTCCTTGTAAATCACACATCCTTCCTGTAATGAGCTGACCACAAGTGACATTATTCCAAATGCCATCCAATTAGGGTCTTGCTTTGCTGCAACATTACCTCACGGGTCTTGAACCCAATCCCATGGTAAAGGAAGGCCAATGCATCATATGCCTTATTAACAACACTATCAACATGTGCAGGAACTTTGAGTATCTTGTGGACATGAACCCTAAGATCTTCCAGTTCTTCCACACTGTCAGAGCCCTCCCATTAACATTATATTCTGCCTTCAAGTTTGACCTACTGAAATGAACCACTTCACACTTTTCCACTCATCAGCCCAGCTCTGAATCCTATCAATAACCTTCTATAACCTTTGGCAACCCTCCATACTATCCACACCACCACCAACCTTTGAGCCATCCACAAACTTAACAACTCACCCTTCCACTTCCTCATCCAGGTAAAACACGAAAGTCTGCAGACACTGTGGCTGAAGTAAAAACACAACGCTGGAGCAACTCAGCAGGTCAAACAGAGTACTTTATATAGCAAAGATAAAGATACATGACCAATGTTTTGGGCTTCAGCCCTTCATCGAGGTATGAAAAGATGTAGGCATTTGCCACACCTTGATGAAAGGCTCAAGCCCAAAACATTGGTCATGTATCTTTATCTTTGCTATATTAAGTACACTGACCTGTTGACTGTAGTTCCTCATCCAGGTCATTTATAAAAATCACAGAGGAGGGGCTCTCAGAACAGATCCCCGCAGAACATCACTGGTCACTTACCTCCATGCAGAATACAAATCATTAATGACCACCCTCTGCCCTCTCTGGCAAGCTAATTCTGTATCCACAAAACAAGGCCTTCTTGGATTCCATATCACCTTACTTTCTGAATGAGCCTTGCATGAGAAACCTTATCAAATGCCCTCCTGAAATCCATATACACTACATCCACTTCTCTACCTTAATCAATGCGCTTTGTTACATCCTCAAAGAATTCATTCATGACTTTCCCTTGAAGAAGCCATGCCGCCTAACCCTAATCAGATTATGCCTCTAAATGCTTGTAAATCCTGTCTCTCCTCCCACATCTTTCCCACTGAAGTAAGACTCACTGATCTATAATGTCCTGGGTTAACACTGCTCTCTTTCTTGAACAGGGGAACGTTTGCTATCCTCTGGTACCTCTTTACCCAGTGATGATATGAAGATGATGGCCAGTGGCTCAGCAATCTCCTCCCTCAATTCCCACAGTAGCCTTGAGTAAATCCTGGTGACTCATCTACATTCTTTTCAAAAGCTCCAACACATCCACTTTCTTAATGTTAATGTGCTCAAGTATTCCAGTCCGCTTTAAGTCATCCTCATAATTGCCAAGGCCCTTCTTTCTGGTGAATACTGAAGCAAAGTATTCATTAATCATCCCCACTACCTCCTCTGACTCCATACGCATTTCCACTACCACCTCTCACATGAGTCTTCACCTCACATGACTAGCTCTTCACATACTTGTAGAACGCCATGATGTTTTCCTCGGCAAGGCCTTCTCATGGCTCCTTCTAGCTCTCCCAAGTCCCAAGTCTAGCTCTTTCTGCTAATCTTGTAGTTCTTTTGTGCTCTATCATTTCCTTTCTTCTTACACCTCCCATAAGCCTTTCTTTTCTTCTTTACAAGATTTTATGCATCCCTTGTAAACCATGGTTAACCTTATCATCCTTTCCCCTAACTCAATGGAATATACTTTTGCAGGTCATTATGCAAATGTTCTCTGAACATTTTCCAAATTTCTGCCATATATTTCCACAAGTACATCTCCTCTCAAATTATGCTCCAAGCTCCTGCCTAATCCCATTATATTTTCCCCCATCGCGATTAAATGTTTTCCTAAATTGTCTATTTCTCTCCTCCTCCCTTGCTATGGTAAGGGAGAGAGAGTTGTGATCAATTTCTCCAAAATGTTTGCACACTGTGAGATCTGACACCTAAACTGGTTCATTTCCCAATACCAGGTCAAGTGTAGCCTCTCCTCTAGTTGGCCTATCTCCATATTGTGTCAGGAAACTTCCTAAGCACACCTAACAAATTTCACTCCATCCAAACCTTTCACTTTAAGTTGGTGCCAATCAATATGAGGAAAGTTAAAATCACCCATCATGACAAATTATTTTTGCACATTTCTGGAATCTCCCTCCCAATCTGCTCTTTGATGTCTTACTATTGGGTGGGGGGAGGGGGTCTATAATATATACTCAGTAGGGTTATTTCCCCCTTCCTATTCCTGACTTCCAACCATAAAGACTCAGCAGAGAATCCCTCCACCACTTCCTTTTCTGCAGATCAGGCAGCGCGACTGGAAGGTGGTGGGGGTGGATACGGCAGCACAATTCGGGAGGGCTTAAATCTGGCTTTCTGAGATCCGGAAAAATCCGAAATTTGGAACACACTTTACCCCAAGGGTTCCGGATAAAGGATTGTGTACCTGTATCCCTAATCAAGATTGCCACTCCTCCGCCTCTTTTGCCTCCCTCCCAGTTGTGAGTGAATTATTTCTCGTGCAGTTTGCCATTAAAGAGTACTTTGCTCATGTCACATGAGGAATGTTTACTTTCCCATGTTTGTCACACACCCTTCTCCTTATCCTCCATGCAGGAGCTACCTTGTGGCTTTCTCTCAGACACTGCAACGCTGTGCTTTGAAAGGGCCACCTGAGAAATGTCCATTCGAATGATGGTCATTATCCCGTGAACATTATTGAGCTAAATGTACATTTGGTATGTCATGGAATCTTTAATACTCTGCCATTTGTAACAAAGGGGAAACTTTATGTATATTTAGATAACCATGTCAAAACAGTATTTTCCATTAAATAAAAGCATTATTAAAATAATAATTTCTATAACTGATGTAGATAACTGCAGATTTGTATAGAAAAATGGTTAAAACTGAATGTTTGTCCTATTACCTTATCCAGACTTGCCTTTTTGTGTCCTTTTTAATATTTATATCAAAACAGATATAACTAATTAATAGTGTATCTTCAGAAAGCACAATCTTCACAGATTAATGCAATCATTTATAAATTCTTCAGTCACCCATTTTCTGAAGGACTATGAAGGATCCGTTTAGTATCCTGCCTCCAACGTTAGCCTTTTCCCATTCCATGCAGCCTCAAGCTATGACATGAGGTAGGAGCTAATCTCGAACATGACTTACATTTTTACATCTGTTTGAATAGAAGAACCTTAACATTTATTCGAATGAAGATGATTTTTTTTGACACCAGACAATATTGCATTTTTGCTATTTAAAAGTTAATTCATACGACCTTTCCAAATGCCGTGCAGTATCCTGTATTCCTCTTGAAGAATATTAGTCGCAGTGTATCCTTGGTTCTCGAGTAACTTTACTTTTGCTAGTGTATGAGGTATGATTTTCAATAATTGACTTGTTCTGTGGTGTTACTGGTACTGCTACAATTGCGATTGCTTTTAACAGTCTGTACTTGTAATAATCATACCTGCATTCTATATCGTGACATGATGCAAAGAGAAGCCTCCTTATGCTTTCTCTCATGGCTTGTTCTGTCAGCTGTGGTAGAAACAATAACTATATATAAATATATATATATAGAGGTTTGCATGTTACAAGATGTGAGCAGATAAGGTGCCTCATTTTCAGGTTTGAGCAGATATAGGAATCCCCTTGCACTCTGAGCTCCCACCTTTGTTGTGCCTCACTTAAATAGGGTGCTTCTATTGTGGTCTCTTTTCATGTTGATTTGTATGGTACTGTGTATATAACTTGAATATATTATGCACATTTCCTACCCAATGGGTAGATAAGACATTGTTAATAATGTATGATAATGTATAGATGACAAATTTTAACAATGGCATAGAATTTGAATGCCTACCATGTGCTTTGTCCTTTTTGGAAAAAAAAAGTTTGCAAAATACATAAAGAATATCTACTTAGTTTATTTTCCTAAAAATGAATATCCTGCAACGGTAAAGTAAAATACTGAAGTTTGTTAAAGGTCTCCTAAATTGGGGGCAGTTAGTTTGTATGCAACACAATCCTCAGTATTGTGAAACGAAATGTTTCAGTGAAAATCTGCTAAGTCAGCATTAAAATGCAATAGAATTTTCACGACTTAGTTGGCCTATCATTTGGCTCCCACCCAGTTGGACCAGGATTGATTTAAAGAATGATTTATATCACAGTGCTTTTGTTCGTTCTTTAGTTAAAGGGCAACATTTGTAGATACTTTTAAAGGCATAGAAAATGTCATGCAAAATATTTGATTGTTAAAAATAATGGGTTACATTCTCAGAGTTACTTCATTACGAAGCAGCTCCTTCTCTTTGACAATATTGAAAGGAAATGTTGCAAATTGGGTGTGCGTGGTGAAGTTTCAAAGTTGATTCAGGGTGAGAATTCAGACCTGGGCATCGAATGGTTCATGACTGTCCAGTAGGTCATGATGACATCCTTAAGAGCTGTGATGGCATTTGAGTCCATCAAAATACCAAAGTGATCAGAATCAGAAATTTAAAATGTATGGAAATATGTTAGTTGGGTTTGAATATTTTCTCTTGAGTTTCAAAACCACAGGGAGAGGGGTGTAACTTTTATTCCTTTAAGTCCTTAGTTGGGTCTGGAAGATGATAAAACAGTACTGGCTTATCCAAAGGAGCAACTGTACAATTTTTTGAGTCAAACCTCTCATTTACATTTGATGTGAAAGGAAATTGAAGGGTCAACAGTGTAAAAGTTTTTTTTTAAATCACCACAAATATAGCAAATTTAATTGCATTAGAACAACTTTTTACAGAATCCTTCCGATCTTTTACTGATGACGTGAACAAAGGAATGCTAATAGTTTACATATCTAATAATAAACAAGTTTTTTTCTTTCAAATATTAGCATTTTTCAAATAAGTATCCTAATGGTTTCTTGTAAACAATATTCAAGTTAATTTTTATTTAGTTTTTTTTTTACAAAGCAGTGCTGCATAGGTCAAAATATTCAAATACAGCTGTCAGCTTTCTAGCTGCTAGGATTATGACAGGCTTTATTCCAGCTCTGGTGCCTCAGATACAGGACATTTTACTGCGACTTACAAGCCATCATATACCCTTATTTTGTTAATTACTGACCAAAGCAAGTGTACTGCAATATTCAAAATAGTTGAATGTTCTTGTTACAAAAAAAATGCTGGCAGAAAGGTTGACAATGTAACTTGCACACTAAAGACCTCTATGTAACTTAAAATGGCAAAATGTGTGTATGGATTTTTAAAAACAGTATTTACTTATTTCCATAACACAAGTGTATACAGAAAAGATTGAAACTTGTGTATTTGACTTTTTAATTATGCAAAGGTGATGTCATAGTTTATAAACCCAAGGTCTGGAATTGCAATACTTTACAGAAGATGTTGCTAAGTGCTGTTGTAGTCAGAAATATTTCATGCTTATTTTGCTGTTGTCAGACCACAGCAAAAATTTTAAAAAAAATTAAATTCTGGCTTTCTCTTCATTTTTTGTGTTGCTTTAAATGAACTCAAGAATGTTAATCAATTCATATCATCCAATCCTAATGTCTTGTTTTATTGATAACATGCCTGTGAAGAACTTTTGAGTCATTTTTATTACAATAAAAGTTATTCTAATGCCTCAACTTCCTATATTAACTACTCCGTATAATCCCTGATTCTTTCAAATAGTGCATGTCTATGTTAGAAGGGGAAAATTAAGTTTTGCTCCTTCTTCTGGGCAAGTGTATATGACAGATAATATAACATGCAATATAACAATTCTATTTTGCCTCTTCAACTGTAGAAAACTCCATTTACCTTGTAAAATCAGTACTAATTGCATCCAGTCCGAAAGTGAAAGTGTAGTTTACTTACACTGCTTGCCCCTCCCTCCAGAAATAATGGTTTGCTCAGTTTGTTTAAATCAGAATCTTATACCTTCACATGGATATTATCATACAAACACATGAAATTCTGAGGTATCAGGTGTTAACTGAGGAACATCGACATTGATGGTCCTGCGTTAGTCATGTATCTGCCATCTCAGCTTTCATTGCCTGTGTTAAACATTCTCTGAAGTTTAATTTAGATAAGTGTCGACATTCCAACTCTTGTCAAAAATCGGGGAAAGACACAAATAGCTAACAATGAAACAAAAGAACAAATTCACACTGAACTCCACAGCCCTGTCAGTACTTTTCAAAACTTCTTTTGCTTACCCAATATATGCTGTTGTAAATAATCTCCCTTTCACTTTATTCAATGTTCTCACAACCACTAAAGACAGCAGATTTTCCTGCTGAGAAATACTCATAATAACTAATTTAAAGTCTTTCGCCATGAAACCACTGCCATTTTGAAGGGTAATCCACATTCCTTTTAGGATCTGCAAGATCAGAAGAGAGCTGGTGGAATACCGCTGCCAAACAATAATTGCCAAGAACTTGGAATCTTCCATGGTTGCCGAGTCATGGGTTGCCGATCATTCTGAAGGGGAGAAGCATTGCCATTAAATAAACATGTCAACCCATTCACGTTCACTACATTGTCGATGAGCAGCAGAACGTTAGATCATCCACCATCTTAAATCGAAAAATATTAAACCAATGTAATCAACAATGGAGTAGAGAATCCAAGATTTCAGAATCATTTGATGCAGATCTTAAATTCCACAATTTTGATCTCATGCAAGGGAGACTCTAAACTCAGGGGTGGTGAAACTGAATCTCCTGAGTCACATGTGGCTCTGACGTTTAATGTGCGGTTCATGGAAATCTGTTCGCTGAGGCAGGAATTGCACGTGCCAGTGTTCACAATGGTAGTTTTAGTGGTCCACGTTCGGGGTGTCAAGAGTTGGGATGGGCGGCTGGGACCAGTTGCTAAGTCCATGTTCTGGGCATTGGGAGCTCAAAGGGGTTGGTGGTCGGGGACTAGGCAAGGGTTCACAGTTGAGGTGTCAGGAGCTCAGATAGGAGGGTGGCCAGAACCTAGGCGAGTGTTTGCAGTCGGGATGGACTCTTGCTTAGTCCCTGGCCACCCACCCATCCAAGCTACCGACCCCCTGGCTGTGGACTCTCACCTAGTCGCCTGCCCACCAGAGCTCCCGACATCCCGACCGCGGACTATCACCAAGGCCCAGGCCACCCATCCACGGTCCTGATGTCCCAAACCGTGCAGGTACTTACTGCATCGCAATAGTCAACCCCCTAAATTTTACCCTACAAATTGGTCTACAAAATTCAACTACTACACACATATACAAGGTATGTGTGCTTTTTGATTAGTGAAACTATTAAAAATTAGAAGTTTAAAAACTACATACATTAATACATATTACAGGTCAAGTACCCCTTATCCGAAATGCATGGGACCAGAAGTGTTTCAGATTTTGGAATAATGTGTTTAATAATGTGAATAATGTTTTGTACTTCTAAAAAAAACCTTTATCTTTGTTTACAAAAGAAGATAAATGCAGCACTAAACACTAGAAATTCTGATGGATGGTCAGTAGCAAACTGGCATCCACTTGTGGTGTCATGTTGGCGCTCAAAAAATTTTGGATTTAGGCACATTGCCAGAATTTTGGATAAGGGATACTCGACCTGTATTAAGTACAAGTATTTCTTAATATTTAGAGAAAATGTTTGAAACAAAATGTGCATGTAAGAGTAAAAATGTGTAGGTAATATTTATTTATGTCTGAAGTTTCTCGTATGTGGCTTTTGCGTTAAGCATGTTTGGCCGTCCATGCTCTAAACCGTCCACAAAGTTCTCGGAATTACTTTTCCAGTGGTGTGAGTTGGTGTGAGAGTGAACGAGAGGGGAATGCTTTAAAAAAGTGCTGATAATTAACTGGAGCCAATAAAAGGAAGGAAAGCTAAAGTGGAGCATTCACCGTGTGTGGCAAATACAAGACCTGGAGTCTTTGGCTTGAGTGACCTTTAAACCTTCCTCTAATCAAGCCATTCTCAATGTGAGTCCTACTGCCTCCCCAGGGGCCACAGACCATTGAAATAAATGCCTTGTTTTCATTTGCTGTAATATAAAATATTTTTTTTACTAGCAGGCTACCCGGCATTGCTTGGGAAATAAAAAAAATCAGTTGTTGACTACATGGCTGAAAGAAAATACCCTTAATTCTGCATATTTTTACATGGGAAACATGCCTGGTGGCAGAGGTGATAGTGGGGGGGGGGGGGGGGGGGGGGGAAATCATAAATGAATACTTTGCTTTTGTGTTCACCAGGGAAAAGAACCTTGGTCTTTGTAGAACAGGTTAATGTGCTGCAGTTTATCAAGCTGGATCTTCTTGAAAATATTTGGAAAGATAAGTCCCCAGGACCAGATGAGATATGTCCCAGGTTATGATAGGAAGTGAGGAAAAGATTGCTGGGATGATGTTTTTTGTATCTACCCTGACCACACAAGAGGTACCAGAGGATTGGAGAATGGCAGATGTAGTTTCCCTTGTTTAAGAAGGGCAAGAGAGAGAATCCTGGGAATTATAGACTAGTGTGCCTTATGTCAATGTTGGGAAGACTATTGAAGTGGATTCTTACGGGCATTTTGCGAAGCAGAGTCTTCTCAGAGATAGTCAGTATATGGGCAAGTTGTGCCTCACAAGGCTAATTGAATTTTTCAAGGCGGTGACAAATTGATGAAGATAAGGCAGTTAATGTGGTGTATGTTGAAGTAAAAAACAAAATTGACGACAGATGGTTGTGTATATGGATTTTAGTAAGGCGTTTGACAAGGTTCCTCATGGTAGGTCATTCAGAGAGTCATGAGGCATAGGATCTATAGAAACTTAGCTGCTTGGATGCAGAATTGGCTGCTTGTAGAAGAGGGTAGTAGTGGATGGAATGTTTTCAGCTTGGAGGTTAGCGATTGGTGGTGTCCCACAGGGATCTTTTCTGGGACCCCCCAATCTTTGTGATTTTTATAAATAAATTGGGCAGTGAAGTGAAGGAGTGGGTCAGTAATTTTGCTGATAGTACAAGTTGAAGATGTGGATAGTGTGGGAGGTTGTCCTAGGTTACAACAGGAAATAGACAGGATGCAGAATTGGGTTGATAAGCGGGAGATGGGAATTCAATATAGGGAGGAAAGAGCGGAGATTCTGAAGGTGAATTTTCAAAGGTTCCAACTGCGCTGGGTAGGTCATGTCTCCAGAATGGAGAACCATCGCCTTCCCAAGATTGTGTTATATGGCGAGCTCTCCACTGGCCATCGTGTCAGAGGTGCACCAAAGAAGAGGTACAAGGACTGCCTAAAGAAATCTCTTGGTGCCTGCCACATTGACCACCACCAGTGGGCTGATATCGCCTCAAACCGTGCATCTTGTCGCCTCACAGTTTGGCGGGCAACAACCTCCTTTGAAGAAGACTGCAGGGCCCACCTCACTGACAAAAGGCAAAGGAGGAAAAACCCAACCCCAACCAACTAATTTTCCCCTGCAACCGTGCCTGCCTGTCCCACATCGGACTTGTCAGCTACAAACGAGCCTGCAGCTGACGTGGACATTTCCCCCTCCATAAATCTTCGTCCGCGAAGCCAAGCCAAAGATGTGCTGTGGGATTGGCAGGTTGCAAACGTGGTTCCGTTGTGTAAAAAGGGCGCAAGGTGTAGGCTAAGCAATTATTGACCAGTAAGTTTGACATCGGTGGTGGGGAAATTAATGGAAGGAATTCTTAGGGATATTATGTATAAATATCTGGAAAGGCAGGGATTGATCAGGGACACCCAACATGGGGTTGTGAGGGGCAAGTCGTGCTTGGCAAATCTTGTTGAATATTTTGAAGAGGTGACCAGAAAGGTTGATGAAGGTAGAGCAGTTGATGTAGTCTATTTGGATTTTAGTAAGGCTTTCGATAAGGTTCCACATGAAATGTTAGTGAGGAAGGTTCAGTCTCTAGGGATTAATATAGAGATAGTCAGATGGGCTCAACGGTGGCTGAAAGATAGGCACCAAAGAGTCATGGTGGACAACTGTCTGACACGATGGAGGCCAGTGATCAGCGGTGTGCCTCAGGGTTTGGTATTGGGTCCTTTGTTGTTCGTCATTTATATTAATGATTTGGATGATGGGGTGGTAAATTGGGTAAATATGCGGACGATATAAAAATAGGGAGAGTTGTGGATAGTGAGGAGGGTTTTCATGGACTACAGAAGGATTTGGGCTGTTTGGAAAGGTGGGCTGAAATGTGGCAGATGGAGTTTAATGTAGATAAGTGAGAGGTGCTTCATTTTGGGAGGAATAACCAAAATTGGTCGTATTCAGTGAAGGGGAGGGCATTGAGGAATGCAGAGGGATCTTGGAATAGGGGTTCAGTGCTCTTTGAAGGTGGATTCCCATATAGAGTGGTGAAGAAGGCTTTTGGTATACTGGCCTTTATAAATCATAGCATAGAATATAGGAGCTGGGGGGGGGGGGGGGGGGACTGTTTAAGGCATTGTTGAGGCCAAGTTTGGAGTACTATGTGCAGTTCTGGTCTCCAAATTATAAGAAGGATATAAATAAGGTTGAGAGGATGCAAAGAAAGTTTATGAAAATGTTGCCTGGATTCCAGTATCTTGAATACAGAGAAAGATTAAGTAGACTGGGACTTTATTAATTGGAGCGTAGAAGGTTGAGAGGGGATTTGATAGAAGTATTTAAAATTATGAAGGAAATAGATAGAGTAGATGTGAATAAGCTCTTTCCCCTGAGGGTAGGGGAGATTGGAACAAGGGGTCATAAGTTCCGTACTGTAAATATTTATATGGTTATAAATGAAGTGATGTACTTTAGATGGTTGAACTTGAAGTATGTGGTTAAGGCAGAATTCTTTACAGTGTGAAGGAACAGAGGGACCTTGGATCTCTAGAAGTTGTCATCCAAGTTGATAGGATTGTTAAGAAGGTGCATGGTATGCTGGCCTTCATTAGTTGGGGGACTAAATTGAAGAGCCACGTGGTATTGTTGCAGCTCTATAAAACTCTGGTTCGGACACACTTGGAGTATGGTGTTCATTTCTCATCAGCTCATTGCAGGAAGGATGTAAAAACTTTAGAGAGAGTGCAGAGGATATTTACTAGGACATTTGTTTGAATTGAACAACAGGTCTTATGAAGCAAAGCTGACAGAACTAGGGCTTTATCTTAACCCACAACAAAGGATGAAAGATGCCTTAATAGAAGTATATAAGATTATGAGCAGCATAGATAGGGTGGCCAGACAGCATTTAATAGCAAGGTGTGTGAATGCAAGTTAAAGGGAGACATCAGAAGTTATTTTTTATTTTGAAGTGGTGGGTGCCTAGATTGCATTGTTAGGGGTGGTGGTAGAGGCTGGTACAAAAGGGACATTTAAAAGGATAGGAGAGGGTTGTACTCACTGGAGTTCAGAAAGATAAGGGGATATCTCATCAAAAAGAATGGACTATTGAAAGGGCTGGATAGAATGGATGTGAAGATGATTAGTGTGTGAATATCTGGATTATTAATGATACAAGTCATGGTTTATTATTCATTTCTCAGCTTGTGGATATTGCTGTGGAGACCATCAATAATTGCCCTCAAAGAGGAACACCACTTTAATGGGTCGAGAGCTCCAAATTATGTACAAGGGATGCAAATGTTATCAGGCTTCCTGGAGCTACTCTCAACCTGGCAAATGGAGAATAAGCTGTTGCAGCCTTGACTTGTGCCCTTGGCATCCTGGAAAGACTTTGGGGTACAGGTGGCTTCCTCCAGAAGCTCCTAGTTTCCTTCGCCCCCAAAGTTTGATTGCAATCAAGCAGGCCCTTCAGCCTAACTTATCCATGCCAGGAGGGCAATAGTTATAGGGGATTCAATGGTCAGGAGGACAGATAGGGGATTCTGTGGATACGATAAAGGAAACCGGATGGAGGTTTGCCTCCTTGATGCCAGGGTCCGGGATGTAACTTCTTGTGTCCATGACATCCTAAGGGGGGGAGGGTAATGAGCCAGAGGACGTGGTACATGTCGATACCAACGACATAGGGAGGAAGAATGAAGTGGTCCTAAAAAATGAATATAGGGAGTTAGGTAGGGAGTGAAAAAGAAGGACCACAAAGGGGGCTATCTCTGTGCCATGCGATAGTGAAGGCAAGAATAGTATCAGGTGGAGGATGAATGCATGGCTGAAGGGTGATCTTGGATCACTGGGATCTTTTTTGGGCGAGGTGGAACCTCTACTGAATGGTCGGGTTGCATGTGAATCCCAGAGGGACCAGGATCCTGGCGGGGACATTTGCTAGGGCTACTAAAGGGGCTTTAAACTAGTATGGTTAGGGAAAGGGGTCCATATAGAGAACAGCAAAGAGAAGGCTCAACAAATAGAGAAGGCTTGTAGACAAAGTTTCTTTGGCGAGACACTGAAATGGCTGATTAAAACAGAATCAGTTGTGGGTGTTCAGTGTACAACAAATCTCTCTCTGAAAACCGACAAGAACCTTCCTGAGCGGTTACCTTTCAAGCACCAAAGCCTGGTGAACTTCATAAATGTTAAATTCTGTGCACAGTCTAAGAATTGCCTGCAACCAGTGAACTTGGAGTAATGAGAAGTGAGATTGGACTGTGAACCAAAGAACTTTTCTGAACTTACACATACAGTACATACACATGCGCTTAGAATTAGAAATGGATTAAGTTAGGTTAGTTAAGTCAATTTTGATAAGTTAAACTGTGATTCCGTTTGCATGTTTAAAGATAATTAAAAGCAACTTTTGTTTAAGTAACCATTTGTCTTGGTGAATATCTATTGCTGCTGGGTTTTGGGATCCTCTGGGCTTGTAACAATAGAATACAAAGAAAGATTGAGTTGACTAGGTCTTTATTCATTGGAACATAGAAGGTTGAGGGGGATTTGAGAGAGGTATTTAAAATTATGAGGGGGATAGACAGAATAGATGTGAATAAGCTCTTCCCCTTGAGCGTAGGTGAGATTGGAACGAGGGGTCATGAATTAAGGGTTAGGGGGAAAAGGTTTATAAGTAACTTGAGAGGAAGCTTCTTCACTCAGAGAGTGGCGGCTGAGTGGAATGACTTTCAGAAGAAGTGGTTGCAGAAGGGTCAATTTTGTCATTTAAGAGAAGGTTGGATAAGTGCATGGATGTGAGGGAGTTGGAGGGTTATGAACAGGGAGCAGGTAGGTGGGACTGGAGGAGATCACTTAAATCGGTGTGGACTAGAGGGGCCGAGGTGGCCTGTTTCCGTACTGTAATTGTTATATAGTTATGGTTATAAAGTGCTTTTAATGTTAATCTACCCAGTACACAGATTGTACTTTCATCTTCTTCTTTGGCTTGGCTTCGCGGACGAAGATTTATGGAGGGGTTAAAAGTCCACGTCAGCTGCAGGCTCGTTTGTGGCTGACAAGTCCGATGCGGGACAGGCAGACACGGTTGCAGCGGCTGCAGGGGAAAATTGGTTGGTTGGGGTTGGGTGTTGGGTTTTTCCTCCTTTGCCTTTTGTCAGTGAGGTGGGCTCTGCGGTCTTCTTCAAAGGAGGTTGCTGCCCGCCAAACTGTGAGGCGCCAAGATGCACGGTTTGAGGCGTTATCAGCCCACTGGCGGTGGTCAATGTGGCAGGCACCAAGAGATTTCTTTAGGCAGTCCTTGTACCTTTTCTTTGGTGCACCTCTGTCACAGTGGCCAGTGGAGAGCTCGCCATATAACACGATCTTGGGAAGGCGATGGTCCTCCATTCTGGAGACGTGACCCATCCAGCGCAGCTGGATCTTCAGCAGCGTGGACTCGATGCTGTCGACCTCTGCCATCTCGAGTACTTCGACGTTAGGGATGAAAGCGCTCCAATGGATGTTGAGGATGGAGCGGAGACAACGCTGGTGGAAGCGTTCTAGGAGCCTTAATAAGAAGCAAAATCACCCTAAAAATATCACTCAAGACCAGAACAGTAGTACTTCCAAGAGAGAAGTTGTAACTTGTAACTAGTTTGTCTATCTGAACTGCTCTATTTGTCTGTGTTTTGTTTTGTCCGTATCCTTCTAAATGTTTCCTAGTCATTTACCCAACTCAATTTCTTTTCGCCTCTACCCCTGCCTTTGGCAGCTTGTTCCACAAACTCACTGGCCTCTGGAACCTCAGTACGTTGGCATTGTTAGAATTAGAGGTTAGTTAGAATAGAGCAAAGGCAACATTATTTTACTGCTGTGAGATTTGTTCAGGCGTCTAATAATAAAGGAAAAGAAACTGTCCTTGAATCTAGTAGGTGCATGATCTTACACTCAAGAATTTTCTTAGCATCTATTTAAAGGATGACCTATCTTGGACCCACCGCACCTCCTCAATCATCAGGAAGGGCCAGCAGGGCTTACACTTCCTAAGGAGATTGAGGAGGCAAGGCTACCGGCCACCATCCTAACAACATTCTACAGGAGAACAATAGAGAGTGTCCTGGTGGCCTGCATCATAGTGTGGGATGGTAGCTGTAAAGCATCAGGTGGGAGGTTAGTACAGCGGGTGATAAAACTGCTGAGATCACTGGGATCTCCCTTCCCTCTACAGGGAGTGATGCTAGAAGAGGGCTTAGAATCACTGAAGTCCTTTGAGATACTACCTTCAAGGAAGTGGTACAGGACTATAAAAACCAGGACTGCCAGGCTGAGAAATAGCTTCTTCCCTGAGGCAGTGAGACTGTTGAACAAGCCGAAAAACCCATAAATTATTTTATATTTATTTTGGATCACTATTTATTTTGAATAGCTGATCTGCCCCAGGCTCCAAAGCACAAAATCTCGTGGTAGAATATTTATAATTCACATTGGCACCCGCGTGATGTTATGTTAATAGAATCATTTAAGTTTAAATATTCCGTGACACAAAAGTAACAGACATATAGCAGCTCTACCAATAATATATATACGTCATTTATGTGTAGGGTGTTTTTACCCATGTTTGAGAAGTATACCCCGATAGTTGGATTTGCCAGTGATGGCACAGGATAGAACGATAGGCATTATTGATCTATGTGTGGCAGTGGTCGAGGGAGCGTGGTACCTTTGGTGGTATGCGAGACGTGCTGGGAGTATTTTGGTAGCATGCTCTTGAAGTTGGCTTGGTTGAACACAGCTAAAGGTAGGTTAGATGGGAAGGTGGCCATTGTTTGGCACTTATGTATGGACAATGTTATTTGAGTCTTGTCAGTCAAGCTATTAAGATTGTTTCTCTCTAGCTGTGTGCAGCCATAACTAGCTTCACTTGCTAGAGTTGAAAATGGAATTAACTATTACACTATTATCAGTGACGATCCAAATGAAAGAAAAGTCATTCAAGCAGATGAGTGTGGTTGATCCATGATGCTGTACGGCATCACGTTTAGTGCAGCGGTTTGTGCTAAGCTTTTACAGTCAGTGACACGGGTTTGAATCTGGCGTTGTCTGAAAGGATTTTGTATATATTCCCTGTGTCTGTGTGGTTTCCTCTCAAAAAATATGGGGTTTGTAGGTTAATTTGTGTATTTGGAGGGCACGGCCTTGTGGGCTCGAAGAGCCTGTTATTATGCTGTACATCTACATTTAAAATTTAAATTTAGAATATTTAGAATCAGACTGCTCAAACTACAGGGGAATCACGTTGCTCTCCATTGCAGGCAAAATCTTCGCTAGGATTCTACTAAATAGAATAATACCTAGTGTCGCCGAGAATATTCTCCCAGAATCACAGTGCGGCTTTCGCGCAAACAGAGGAACCACTGACATGGTCTTTGCCCTCAGACAGCTCCAAGAAAAGTGCAGAGAACAAAACAAAGGACTCTACATCACCTTTGTTGACCTCACCAAAGCCTTCGACACCGTGAGCAGGAAAGGGCTTTGGCAAATACTAGAGCGCATCGGATGTCCCCCAAAGTTCCTCAACATGATTATCCAACTGCACGAAAACCAACAAGGTCGGGTCAGATACAGCAATGAGCTCTCTGAACCCTTCTCCATTAACAATGGCGTGAAGCAAGGCTGTGTTCTCGCACCAACCCTCTTTTCAATCTTCTTCAGCATGATGCTGAACCAAGCCATGAAAGACCCCAACAATGAAGACGCTGTTTACATCCGGTACCGCACGGATGGCAGTCTCTTCAATCTGAGGCGCCTGCAAGCTCACACCAAGACACAAGAGAAACTTGTCCGTGAACTACTCTTTGCAGATGATGCCGCTTTAGTTGCCCATTCAGAGCCAGCTCTTCAGCACTTGACGTCCTGCTTTGCGGAAACTGCCAAAATGTTTGGCCTGGAAGTCAGCCTGAAGAAAACTGAGGTCCTCCATCAGCCAGCTCCCCACCATGACCACCAGCCCCCCCACATCTCCATCGGGCACACAAAACTCAAAACGGTCAACCAGTTTACCTATCTCGGCTGCACCATTTCATCAGATGCAAGGATCGACAATGAGATGGACAACAGACTCGCCAAGGCAAATAGCGCCTTTGGAAGACTACACAAAAGAGTCTGGAAAAACAACCAACTGAAAAACCTCACAAAGATAAGCGTATACAGAGCCGTTGTCATACCCACACTCCTGTTCGGCTCCGAATCATGGGTCCTCTACCGGCACCACCTACGGCTCCTAGAACGCTTCCACCAGCGTTGTCTCCGCTCCATCCTCAACATCCATTGGAGCGCTTACACCCCTAACGTCGAAGTACTCGAGATGGCAGAGGTCGACAGCATCGAGTCCACGCTGCTGAAGATCCAGCTGCGCTGGATGGGTCACGTCTCCAGAATGGAGGACCATCGCCTTCCCAAGATCCTGTTATATGGCGAGCTCTCCACTGGCCACCGTGACAGAGGTGCACCAAAGAAAAGGTACAAGGACTGCCTAAAGAAATCTCTTGGTGCCTGCCACATTGACCACCGCCAGTGGGCTGATAACGCCTCAAACCGTGCATCTTGGCGCCTCACAGTTTGGCGGGCAGCAACCTCCTTTGAAGAAGACCGCAGAGCCCACCTCACTGACAAAAGGCAAAGGAGGAAAAACCCAACACCCAACCCCAACCAACCAATTTTCCCTTGCAACCGCTGCAATCGTGTCTGCCTGTCCCGCATCGGACTTGTCAGCCACAAACGAGCCTGCAGCTGACGTGGACTTTTTACCCCCTCCATAAATCTTTGTCCGCGAAGCCAAGCCAAAGAAGACATTTAAAATTTAAATTTAGAATATTTACAAACTCCTGCAGTGATGTCCTGGGGCTGAAATGCTTGACCACCAACAACCATTCTCTATTGTGCAAGGTGTAACTCCACAAGTGGAGTTTTTTTTGCCTTGAAGCCACAGATTTCTGTTTTATCAAAAGTTCCTTGTATGCCATGGCTAGTCACTGCCACTTCACCTCTGGAATCCAGCTCCTCAGTGTGTGATTTGCCCACATTGCGGTGAGATCTGAAGCCCAACTGCGCTGATAAAATGCACTTCTATCATCTTGCTGCTGAGTGGAGAGCAACTAGCAGAGGGCCTGCTTTTTGAGGGTGGGAAAGATCGTGCTGGGTAGATACTAAAGGGATACAAGAAAAGTAGACCAAAAGTAGATCACCCATTAAAACTCTTCACGTTGATCTGACCCAGGCTCCAGTGCCCCCGAGCACAAAAGCTAGTGGAAGAATATTTAAAATCACTACAGTACGTATAGGATGCCAGGTTAATAGAATTATTTAAACTTAAATATTCCTTGACACAAAAATAATGAAGCAACTTGCAGCTCTACCACTTACTGTTTTTTCTATTAACTGAAGCCACTCATTCAGGAAGTTGAGGAGGTTCAACGCATCTGGAATGTTATCCCCTTCGGAACAGAAAAGGAGTAGCACAACTAATGGGATTCCTTCCGAGCAACTACAAAACAAAAGCCCAGACAATTAATAGAAGGATGTGATCATGGTTCATTTTACCGTAAATTTTTAAATTATACCCAAGAAATAAAAATCAGCCCTTTAATCATCATTAATACCCCCATTTCAGGAGGCCTAGACAAGAGGCTATTTGGAACAATGTTCACTTACACAGAATTTTGGCATTTATCAACCACTCAAAAAAACTAGTTTGTTAACAAAGTGCTCCCTCTGGTGTTCCAGCATAGAAGTGCCCAACTCAGCCTGACCTCCAACAACGGTGGAGGTTTGAACCAAGTTTAATTGTGAGGAATTCACTAAAGCCACCAGAAATCTCCAATGTATCACCTAAATTGTTCAACTTGGGAATGAAAAATATCCTCACAGAGGAGATTTAAACAAGGCAGCCTTTGAACAAAACCTCCAAAAGGGAGCTTATTTCAGAAACCAGGATTCATGCTGAACATACTTTTTCCAACTTGGCTTCATAAGAATTGCCTGCTCGGCAGGAGCCAAAATCTCTGATAATTGATGAAGGACCCCCCCCCACCAATTCCCTAACAAAAACATTTCCTCTTCATTCCTCAGGCTAAATCAGACTACAAAGACGTTGTGCTCTTTTCCATTATTATGTATTCTACCTCCTGCCAGGATTACATTTTTCCAAAGAATCAAAAATCTTTGACCATTCTACAAGTCATCTTCTTGTCATCGCCTCTGAAATTTCTTTTTCAGTGTCAATAAACTCTAGCTTCTTCCAAACTCAATTTCAAGCAGCCCCCTGTCTCTTCTCACGGTCTTGTGTAATTTCTTTATTTCATCCACAAATCTACTTGCCCATCTCTGGCATCCTTGCCCCCAACTGGTATCTTGACCACCTTTCTCTCTGAAGGACAGCCTTAAATTCTCTATTTGAAAAATTTTCATCATATTCTTTTAATTCACAACTTCCCTCTGTTTGCAAGCAGACACATTGCTTCAATTAAGCTGTTGTTCACCTCTCCTAACCCTCCTGGCCAATCTCCCAGTTTCCTTCAAAAGGTCTGATCTACGTAAATAGATCCAGAGCATTGAGAATATCTAATCCAGCTGGAGTAGACTTGTAGTTTTTCAACTGCACAACACTCAAAAATGCAATTAAATGAGCAATATTTTGTGACTTACAATTTTACAGATCAAGTTTTGAAGTCAGAAACTACACAACAGCTCGTAACAACCCAAAATACTGCATTATCTGGAGCACAAATCATAGAACACACAGCACAGAAACAGGCGCTTTGGCCCAGCTCAGCTTGTCTGTGCCAAACTATTATTTTTCCGGCCCAACTTGAACTGCAACGTACAGCTTGTTCTGCCTTCTAACTTTTCCCACTTCTAACACAAGGTCATCAAACTAATTCTTGATTTTTCCCTTTGTGGATACTGGAAGACTCGCTTTCAATTCTAATATACTTGACAGCATTTTAAATTTCACATTGATTTTTGATATGATTTAAGAAGCAATCCCGTGCCAGCTGTCTTTAAATATTGTACAAGTGTTATAAGTTCAAGTTCAAGATCAGCACCCAAACCATAACCCTCCAAATTTTCCTTAAATGTCAAAACTGAGCCCACATTCACCACTTCAGCTTAGCTGCTCATTCCACAAAAGATCAAGGTTCAGCTACATACTTGGAATTTAATTTCAGTTTAAGTTCAACGCCTCTGGTTCTAATATGCTTTAGGTACCAGATTTTAGCATTTCAAGTGTAACACCTACACTTGATCTTCAGTCTGTGGGTACTTTTTCCAGCGTGACCAAATTTATACATTTCCTACCTGTCAGCATAGAGTGATTTTGTGATTCCTCCTCCTGGGATAGAGAGCTCCATTTCTACATCACTGATTCCTGGGAAAGCTGCTACCTTTTCCATTTCTTTCCATTTGAGAGTCTGAAATTTCTCTCCCACAATAGTCTGTAGTGCAGGAGTTGCCAAATATCGTAGAGGAGGGCTGCAAAGATAGAACAGGTTCTGAAATGTTCATTCCTTTCTACCCGATCAGAGACTTTCCTTTTTGTCTTCTGCCCCTTAGATTGCTGCAACGTACAGCTTGTTCTGCCTTCTAACTTTTCCCACTTCTAACACAAGGTCATCAAACTAATTCTTGATTTTTCCCTTTGTGGATACTGGAAGACTCGCTTTCAATTCTAATATACTTGACAGCATTTTAAATTTCACATTGATTTTTGATATGATTTAAGAAGCAATCCCGTGCCAGCTGTCTTTAAATATTGTACAAGTGTTATAAGTTCAAGTTTATTTATCATCCGATTGTACCAATGCAACCTGACGAAACAGCATTCTTTGGCCCACAGTGCAAAACACACAGACAGACATAACACACACACAAACAATACATAAACACAGAACATATATTAAAATAAATGTTCCTAGAAACATAGAAAATAGGTGTAGGAGGAGGCCATTTAGCCCTTCAAGCCTACACCACCATTCATTATGATCATGGCTGATCAGTACCCGGTTCCTGCCTTCTCTCCATACCCCCTAATCCCCTTGGCCACAAGGGCCAAATCTAACCTACACTTAAATATTGACAGGGAATCGGCCTCAACTACTTCCTGGGGCAAAGAATTCCACACATTTACCACTCTCAGAGAAGAAATTTTTCCTCATCTCAGTCCTAAAAAAATTCCTCCTTATCCTTAAACTATGGCCCCTGGTTCTAGTTTTTCCCAGCATTGGAAACAAACTTCCTGCATCTAGTCTGTCTAAACCCTTAAGAATTTTTAAAGTTTCTATAAGATCCCCCCTCAATCTTCTAAATTCTAGAGAATTTATCCAACTTTTCTTCATATGCAAGTCCCTCCATCCCTGGTATCAGGCTAGTGAACCTTCTCTGCACCCCCTCCATGGAGAGGATGTCCTTCCTCAGATAAGGAGGCCAAAACTGCACACAGTACTCCAAGTGTGGTCTCACGAAGGCCCTGTCCAGCTGCAGCAGGATCTCAAATCCTCTCGCTATGAACACCAACATACCATTCGCCCTCCTCGCCGCCTGCTGCACCTGCAGGCCCACTTTCAATGACTGATGCATAGCAACACCCAAGTCTCGCTGCTTCTCCCCTTTTCCTAAACAGATTCCATTTAGATAATAGTCCTCCTTCCTGGTCTTTCCTCCAAAGTGGATAACCTCGCATTTATCCACATTATATTGCATCTGCCCACTTGCCTAACTTGTCCAAATCACCCTGCACTCTCCTAGCATCCTTCACACAGCTAACCATGCCACCTACCTTCGTATCGTCTGCAAATTTTGAGATACTGCTATCTATTCCCACATCTAAGTCATTGATATATATCATAAACAACTGTGGCCCCAGCACTGAGCCCTGCGGTACTCCACTAGTCAATGGCTGCCATTCGGAAAAGAACCCATTTATTCCTACTCTTTGCTTCCTGTCCCTCAACCAATTCTCTATCCACCTTAATACTATACCACCTATACCATGCTCTTTAAGTTTATACGCTAGTCTTCTGTGCGGAACCTTATCAAACGCCATACTAAAGTCCAGATATACCACATCCACTGTTTCTCCCCTATCCACTCTACTCATTACATCCTCAAAAAACTCTTATTAGATTTGTCAGACATGATATCCCCTTCACAAAACCATGCTGACTCTGAGCGATGATACCACTACTTTCCAAATGTACTGCAATTGTAGAGTAGAGTCACAGAGAGTTGTTTTAGCTGTCATTCAGCAGTCTCACTGCCCGTATTCACTTCAGTATTCACTAAGGAAAAGAATATTGAGTCAGGTGAAGTTAGGAAAACTAGTAGTGAGGGCATGGAAAATATACAGATTAATGAGGAGGCTATTTTAAAGAGAATAAAGGTGGATAAATCTCCGCGCCCTGACAAGATACTCCCTCGGATTTTGAGGGAGATTAATGTAGAATTAGCAGGGCTCGGACAAAAATATTTAAAATGTCATTAGCCACGGGAGAGTGCCAGAGGAATAGAGGGTAGTTTCACGGTTTAAAAAAGGCTCTAAAAGTAAACCGGGTAATTATAGGCCTGTGAGTCTGATGTTGGTGGTAGGTAAATTAATGGAGAGTGTTTTTAGAGATGGAATATACAATTATTTGGATAGGCAGGGAATGATTAGGAGTAGTCAACATGGTTTTGTGTGCAGTAGATCATGTTTAACAAAGCTTATAGAATTTTTCAAGGAGATTACCAAGAAGGTTGATGAAGGGAAGGCTGTGGATGTTGACTATATGAACTTTAGTAAGGCCTCCGACAAGATTCTACATAAGAGGTTAGTTAGGAAGGTTCAGTTATTACATATTAATGTTGAAGTAGTGAAATTGATTCAATAATCGTTGGATGGGAGATGCCAGAGAGTAGTGGTGGAAAATTGTTTGTCATATTGGAGGCCGGTGACACTAGTGGAGTACCTCAGGATCGGTACTGAGTCCATTGCAGTTTGTCATATATATTTATGATCTGGATGATAGGGTGGTAAATTGGATTAGTAAATATGCAGATGATACTAAGATTGGTGGTGTTGTGGACAGTGAGGAAGGTTTTCAAAGCTTGCAGTGGGATATAGGTCAAATAAAAGTGGGCAGAAAGATGGCAGATGGAGCTTAATACTGATAAGTGTGAGGTGCTACATTTTGGTAGGACTAATCAGCAAAGATCATACATGTTAAACGGTCGAGAGTTGAGGATTATAGTAGGACAAAGAGATTTAGGAATTCTAGTACATAATTCCCTGAAAGTGGAGTCACATGTGGATAGGATGGTGAAGAAAGCTTTTGGAATGTTGGCCTTCATAAATCAGGGTATTGAGTACAGGAGTTGGGATGTCATGATGAAGTTGGCATTGGTAAGGCCAAATTTGGAATATTGTGTCCAGTTTTGTTTGCAAAATTTTAAGAAGAATATAAACAAAATAGAGAGTGCAGAGGAGATTTACAAGAATGTTGCCTGGGTTTCAGGGTTTGAGTTATTATTAAAGGTTAAAAGGCTAGGACTTTATTCCCTGGAGCATAGAAGATTGAGGGGTGATTTAATAGAGGTATTAAAAATTATGAGGGGGGCAGATAGAGTAAATATGAATAGACTTTTTTCCATTGAGAGTGGGGGAGATTCAAACAAGAGGACATGGATTGAGATTCAAGGGGGAAAAGGATAGGGGAAACACGAGAGGGAATTTCTTCACTCAGAGGGTGGTGGGAGTGTGAAATAAGCTTCCAGCCGAAGTGGATGCGGGTTTGATTTTAATAGTTAAGGTAAAGTTGGATAGATATATGGACGAGAGAGAGGTATGGAAGGTAATGGGCTGTGTGCTGGTCAATGGGACTAGGTGAGAGAAGGTATTCAGCATGGACTAGAAGGGCCGAACTGGCCTGTTTCTGGGCTGTAATTGTTTTATGGTTATATGGCATTGATAACAAGGATAAATTTAAAATAAAAAAATTTCACAAGGTAATAATATCAATGGCAATGCCATTGTTTACTGTCCCTGAATTGTGAAAGCAATTACAAGTCACACACTAGCAAGTTTGGAGACACATTTAAGTCAGATCAAGTAAAGATTAAATATATTCTTCCTAGAAGGATGTTGTGAACCAAATTTTACAATAATCTGGTAAAACTATGGTTACCAAGTCTTTTGTTCATTCCATTGTTTATTAATTCATAGTCACATACAGAGCTGACGCTTGCCCAACTTATACATGATGACCAAATTCAATTTGCCTCATGTCCCTCCAAACCTTCCCTATTCACGATGTCTTTTAACATGTAATTGTACCCGACTCTTGCACTAGTTTCATATACCCACTGTCCAGGTGTAAAAACCTGCCCTTTTAAATCATTTCCCTTTCACCTTAACTCTATGGCTTCTAGTTTTAGACTCCCCTACCCTGGGAAAATCACTATCTGCCCAATCCATACCCCTCTACAAGTTACCGTTCAGCCTCCAACACACTCGGGACAATAGTTCTAGCCCATCCAGTGTCTTGTTGGTCAAGCTTCTCCAGTTCCGGCGACATCCTTGTGAAGCTGAACAATATGCTGGAGAAACTCAGTAGGCCAGACAGCATCAGTGGTAGAAAAATAATGTTGATGTTGAGCCTTAGGTCAGTGTTTATTATGTGTGCAGATGAATTTTTAATTTTTTTTAAATAATAAAAGGATATCAGTGTATTACACGTTTGGGTTTTTTGACATTTTGAATCCAGCATTACGTATTTTTATATCCTGTTTGTAAAAAGCATCAGTACAAAAAAAATAAAAACTATTGATTGTTGTCATATTAGCCCAGAGTTAAAAATGATCATTAAAAAAAGAAATTAAAACTACAAGCAGATGCTCCAATATTGCTATTTCAATCCAGTTTCCAACCCACAAATCAATAACTTTTAAATCTGATTTTATAGAATTGGACAGGAATCTGCAAAGATTGATTGGGCAAGGCTATTTGCAGGTAAAGGAGGGTCTGACAAGTGGGAGCTATGAAAAGATGGATAGGGAGAGTTCAGGGAAAGCATGATCCTGTTATATTGAAGGAAAGGATGGCAAGATTAAGGAACCCTGGATGACGAGAGATGTTGAAGATCTGGTCAAGAAAAAGGAGGCAGGTGTTAGTGATGGATAATTGAAATCAAGCAAGTCCTTTGAGCAGTATAGAGAATGTAAGAGTTCTCTTAAGAGGGAAATAAGGAAAGGGTATGAGATGGTTCTGGCAGATAAGTTTAACGAGAGATTCTACAAGTCTATTAAAGGCAAAAGAGTGATCAGGGAACCAATATTATCCCCTAAAGATCAACAAGGTTTTTGTCTGGAGCCACAGGAGATAGGCAAGGTCCAAATCTTTTCTCATCTATATTTACTGTGGAGAAAGACATGGAAACTAAAGAAGATAGGGAATTAAATCTTGAAGAACGTCCACATAACAAAAGAGATGTTGGAGGTCTTAAGGTGCAGAAAGATAGTAGGGCCTAATCAAATATATCCTCAGATTTTATGAGAAACATCCCATAAAAATTCAGGAGCCCTGGAGGAGATATTTGTACCATCGTTAAACTCGGGAGAGGTGCTGAAAGACTGGATCCTTTAATGTTGAACCTTTAGATAAACAATTACCACAAAGATAAGCCAGGAAACCAGAGGCTGGTGAGATTCATGTCAAGGACGAGTTACTGGAGGGGATTGTGTATGGGAAATCACATCGCACATATTGAGTATTTTTAAGTGGTGATCAAGAAGATTGATGAAATCAGGGTGGTCAACATTGTCTACATGGACTTTAGCAAGGCTTTTGACATGGTAGGCTGGTCAGGAAGGTCATATTGCATGAAATCGAAAGTGAGCCAGCCAGTTATATACAGAATTGGTTTGATGGTAGGAGATAAGAGGAAGGTTATGAATGTTGCTCAGACTGGAGACATGTGACCTGTGGTGTGCTGTAGGGAATCAGTGCTAAGTCCATTATTGTTTCTCATCGATATTAACGTCTTGGCTGACATGGTGAGTAAGTTTGCTATATAGTGGACTGTGAAGGTTATCCAGATTACAACAGGGTCTATATGAATTGGGAAAGTGGGCCAAGACATGGGTGATTAAATTTAACGTATGAGGCATTGCATTTTGGTAGGTTAAACCAGGGCAGGGCTTGCACATCAAATGGTCAGGCCCGAGGAATTGTTGATGGACAAAGAGATGCATCTACATAGTGTTATGAGCCCAGAGAACTCCAAAATCCAGCAGCAATAGATATGCACTACAACACAGGGTTATTTAAACAAAAGTTGTTTTTAATTAACTTTAAACATGAAAACAGAATCAAACTAATTATCTCTATTAACTTAACTAACCCAAATTAATCCCCTTCTAATTCTAAACGCACGTGCATGATGTGTGTGTGTAAATTTAAGAAAAGTTCTTTGGTTCACAGTTCAATCTCACTTCTCATTCTTCCAAGTTCACTGGATGCAGGCAATTCTTATACTGTGCACAGAATTTAACATGTATAAAGTTCACCAGGCTTTGGTGCTTGAAAGGTAAATGTTTTACCGCTCAGGAAGATTCTTGTAGGGTTTGCAAAGAGAGATTTGTTGTTCCAGGATTTCCACAACTGAGCTATCACCATTAGTCACCTCAATGTCTTGCTGATTAAACTTGCCCCATTAGGGTTCTCCAAATGATAACCTCTTTCTTTCAGGCTACCACAGAGTTCCCTTCTGTTCTACTTATTCCAAGAGAAACATCAGGCAGATAGCACTTCCAGCCATCTGCTCTGGAGCTTTCTGTTTCTAACAAGCTTCTCCTGCTTGTTTCAGCTGTCTTTCAATGTCACACACACTAGCTGAGAGAGCTTGTTTCACCTCTCTCTCTCTCTCTCTCCAACTGAGACTGCTAGAAAGCCCATGTGACTCTCACTTGCCACAAAACCCCAACCTTCTTTAGCAAACCACAGGTTTTAGGTAAATAAAACCCAGGTGTGACCTTTCTGTTAGCACTTTGTAGAAAAGTCAGAAGCCTTGTAATCAGCCAAAGTGTCCCCAGTCCAAAATAATAGTCTATTAATTTTATGACATCATTTCAATTAGCACCTACTTGTGAAATGTGCATAGCATTCTCCATAGTTTCTGTACAGTCCAATGAATATGAATTCTTCAGTATTTCAAATAAGATCTGTTTTAAAATGTGTGTATGTATGTAACCTTCTCTAATTTTACCAAATTCTCCCAATATTTATCTACTCCATTACAATAGTTCCATGAAAGCACCATGGCAATATACATGGTGGTGAAGAAGATATATGGTAAGCTTCCCTTCATTGGTCAGGGCATTGAGTACAGAAGCAAAACCATATACAACTGTGCAAGACATTGGAGAGATGCACTTGGAATATTGTACAGTTTTGGTCACCAAACTCTAGGAAAGACATCACGAGGTTGGAAAGGTAACTAAAAAATTCACAGGAATGTTACTGGGACAGGTAAACTTGATTTATAAGAGACTGGATAGGCTGGGAATTTGGGAGTTCAAGAGGGGACAATTTATAAAATCATGAGGGGCATAGATTAGATGCAGGACAAGAGAATCTAAAACTAGGGAGCATAGATTTAAGGCAAAACAGAGGGTGAGGTAAAGGTTTAATCCTTGTGTTTTTTTAACTCTTAGTTGATTCTGTGCCTATCTTTTTAAGAGAGCTATTGTTTTATCAACTTAATTAAAGCTACATAAAGCTGGAGTCACAGAGTGGGATTTATTGGATTAAAGAGATTGAAATTCGGAATATCGTAGCTCATGCTTTTGGAAGATGATACTTTGAAATGAGGATCTATTAGAATAAGGAAAGTGTCATCTATAGGTGGTGAGATTATGAAATGAGCTGCCAGAAGAAGTGACAATTGTAACACTCAAAAGATTTTTGGACGGGTACATGGATTGAAAAAATTTAAAGAGGTATGCGGTGAACAGAGGCAAATGGGGCTAGTTTTGTTGAAATGGACACACTGTAGAACTTATGATTGGGTATGAACGAGTGCCACCTGATGTTTTATTTATCTCCACTGCTTCAGGATCCAGGCATGTGCCACAGGCCTTGCTTAGATTACAACAGAGCTCCTTGGCTCAGGATACTGTTCATCCACTGTGAACTTCTGAAAGATTAATTTTAGCATTCTTATAGGTCAAACGTTATGATTGATGCCAAACTTACCCAAGGAGCTGCTGGTCAACTCGGTGATGTGCATAGGTGCTAGACAGGACTACAACTCTACTGAATTCACTTTCTTTAATCCACGAAAGGAGCTGCTGTCGGAATGAGCGCTGTTTCCCCTATAAAAAGCAGTACATTAAATTTTCCATAAAGACCAGGTCACTCAGCCAACTTGGATTGACAAAAAAGGTTGTTCACAGAAAACTGTAACAAGATTAATCACAACTTGTTAAATGCATTGATGAAATGTATAATTCAGTATATACAGTACTAATACAAGATTTCTGAATCAAAACTAATTTTCTGATCAATTGCATCATCCTGAGTGCTTCATGGCCCTATTTGGTGAACAGTTCCATTTAAATTTCAACAGATTTAATGAGGCAAAGACAGACACAACCTTCTCTGTTTTGTAACTCTGAATACCTGAATAATTGGTGATCGAATCTGCAGGACTGCCAACTTCCGGTCTGCCAACGCATAAACTGTGATGTGGAGAGAAATCAATATATTAAACACAAGCTAACAAGTTTTCACAGCAAAGTTTTGCAGTTATATATAGCCAGTTTATTTTCAAAAATAATATACCCTCAAAATACATGAACTTGCATTCATGACCAGAATCTTTACAAATTAGAATGAGAGGCAACATTTTGGCTGGATGATAATATGTGTGTGTGTGTATATATGAAACGACAATCACAAGCGTGGTCAGGTTAAGCTCTGGTTTATTAGGGATAAAGCCCGACTTTTATATTGTTCGAGTTCCTGCCTTTTTCTCCAATTACTGTTGTCACATTCCACATAACAAAGGAAGGTTTTCCCACGCGCAGGTACACCTTGCATGACAATACCTTATTCCTCATAATACACACACATACAGGTACACAATCCTTTATCCAGAACCATTTTTACAGATTTCAGAAAGCCAGATTTAAGCCACCCAAATTGTCCTGCCGTATTCACCCCCACCCACTTCCAGTCGCTCTGCTGTCCCCCCCCCCACCTCGCCCGCCCGACTCGTGCTGCCGGTCTTCCCCCCCCCCCCTCACCCACCCCATTCATGCTGCTGGTCTCTCACCCTCGCCCATCTGACTTGCGCTGCCGACTCTCTCCCCACTTGCCAGATTTTGGAGCTTTCCAGATTTTAGATGTCCGGATAAAGGATTGTGTACCTGTGTAGATTGGTAGATGCCAGATAAGTGAATTTTCAGGTTGCTTATTGCGTGATTGTTGAACTAACGGTGAGGCACACCAATTTTAAACTTCAGATTTTTTTAACCTATTTATTTTCAGTGATTTTTTTTGCCGGTTGCTTGAATTCAGGATAAATAGGGTTTTATTGCATAATGAACATCTTTGTAAGTCATACAGGAGGAAATGTTAACGAGAGTCCAGCAATGAAAATTATGCATTCATATAGATCTTGTAAACAGGAAGAGCTCATTTGACCAGCCAATTTGATGTCTAATGAGTGTACACAAACCACTACCTCACAAAAATCTCAAGCAGAGCACTGAAATTCTTATGTTGAACTAATTTTAAGCAAAATTTGAGTATGCGTAGAAGGAAATAAAACTATTCTTTGTGAAGTGGCCTGCTCTCTCAGCCATACATACTCGTGTTCAGGTTTTATGGTTATGACCACTTGTTCTGGATTCTCCCTACCACAGGAAATAAGTTATTTCCTCCAAGATACTATTTACTTTAACCATCCATAACTCAATTACATGACATTTTACTCTTCTGTACCAAAAAGAACATGCCTATTTTGTACAAACCATTTTCATAGCTTAACCCTTTGGCTTCCAGCTTCATTCAGCAAGGCTGTTCCACATATCCTCTGAAGTACTGTGCCCAGAAGGAATGTCAGCACTCCAAATGTGGGCACAGAGTTTTCCACAACTGCTACAGAACTTTGTATTGTTCTACTTTGTCTTAGAGTCATGCAACATGAAAAGGGACCGTAAGCCCAACTCATTCATGACAAACAAGTTGGAAAGGGATAGTGCCATTTGCCTACCTTTGCTTCATATCCTTTCAAATCACTTTCAAACCACATTTTGGTCAAACACAATTGAACCCACATATGGTTAACATCACTCTCCACGGCCATGTTATTTACATATGGTCAACATCACTCTCCAGGGCAATGTTATTTACACATGGTCAACATCACTCTCCAGGGCCATGTTATTTATTATGCAAGTCCCATCCCACTTTGACTTACCAAAGTGCATATGCCACTCCTTGGCCCACCTTTCCAATTCAACTAGATCCTATTGTAAACAAATATATCCTTCTTCACTGTCAATTATACCATAAATTTATGATCTGCAAATTCACTAATCATGGTAACTCCCTTGCCATCCAAAATATTAATAGAGTAGTGGGCAACAATAGACCTAGCACTGACGTCTGAGGCACATCATTGGACATGGGCCTCACAAAAGCAACCCTCCACCATCACTCCAATTAGTAGCTCATCTTCTATCCCATGTGATCTAACCTTGCACACTAACCTGCCACGTGAGACCTTGTCAAAGGCCTAACTGAAGTCCATGCACATCGACCTACCCTCGTCAGTCCTCTTGGTCACCTCTTCAAAAAAAACTATAAGGTTCAAGGTTTTTATTGTTGTATAAATAATACATATTACATGGCATGGTTAGCGTATTAATAGCGCAACACCAGCAACACATTTTCCAATCTGGCGCTGTCTGTAAGGAGTTTTTACGTTCTCCCCATGCCTGCATGGGTTTCTTCTGAGTGCTCCAGTTTCCTCCCACCCTCCAACACATACAGGGGTTGAAGGTTAATTGGGGTACTTGGGTGGCTTGGGCTCATGGGCCTGAAGGACCTGTTACTGTGCCTTGTGTTTAAAGTTTAAATAAAAATGTAATATAAATTATATGCTTTAAGTTTTGTTGCCTGAAAGGAAAAAGTTGCCAGCATTGCCCAGCATCCCTAACAATAAAGAAAGGGAAGCAAAAGAGAGTCCCATCAGAGACAATGTATATCCATCCCTCCCATAGCCACACAGACTCCTGTTCAGTCCAATGGCAACCCGAGCTTCAGGTCCAAACCTCTAATATGATCAGGAAGTTTTCAGTGCCTGAAGCCCTTTGGGAGCCCTTCTTGCCCTCAGTACCTTCTCAAATCCCGGTACCCACAAGCCAGTCTCCAGCAACCTACTGCCTATGTGGATCCCTCAACGCAAGTCTCCAGCAGTCCACTGCCCGTGTGAGTCCTTTGAGGTCTTCGCTGGTCCGCTGCTGCAGTTACCTTCCCTGTACAGTCATCTTCCATGCTTCCCCTTCTCAGGGATGGAAGGGGGGGGTGGTGTTCTCTCAGTTTCTGATGCCCTGCACTGGTCAGCTGCTCAGATTTGTAAGCCACTATCTCCCACACACAAAGCCATGCTGACAACTGCCAAACAGTCTCTTCCTATCCAAGTGCTGGTAGATCCTGTTCCTCAAAATCCCTTCCAGGATTTTCCTAACTATTGACATCGGGCTTTCCTGGCTTGTCCTTACTTACTTCCCTTGTTAAATAACGATATAATGCTAACCACTTTCCATCTTTTGGTACTTCACCCTTCGATTGTTTATGTTTAAAAATGGTTATTAATACGCTAACCATGCCATGTAATCTTGCATTTTTATACTGTTTCAAGTATTCAAATTCATAACCTTCTGAGAGTGTCAAGAGTCATTCTACTTCCTGGCTTATTCAGTTGAAGAAATTGGGCTACTTGGGTTGAGTCAACACGACCCTGTTAACATCAAGCACTACATGGCTGTTCTGTTCCCAAGATTCATTCCATTAAAAGTTTAATTAAACACTGTTAACACTCAAGGTCAGAGGCTTGGAAATTCTCTGGTAGATTCCCAGCCCAGCATCACAAATCTCAAGACCTTCTACATGCAAATCCAAGAATAGATTAAATGAGAAAATATTGGATGTAACTGCATTATGTTAAAGGAACAAAACATTAGACTGCCACACCAAATTACTATTACAAACCTCTAGAAAATGGCACTTAAAGTATTGAAAAAAAAAGAAATGGTCCAGAGGATCAAAAAAAAGGACAATTGAGAGCAAAATTTTAATTTACCAGTAGTAATTTTTCTAAATAAGCAAAAGTTATTGAGTACTTTTGAAAGAAACGACCAGAAATAATCAACAACTTTGGGGCGTGACAATGCAAAAGACGTGTTTTGGTTGAGCTCTCCACGAAGACTACTAAATAGACGGTCAAAACTTTAAAATCAAGATTTTTTTGTCATCAAAAATAGATAAAGCTAGTAAGAAGAAGCTAAGGCAGCTGAGAACAAAGACTGAAGAAGTTCCTATTCAACCAGGAACATTGGGTAAAAGTCCGAAAGGTGGCGACAGAAATGGTAGAATCAGGTAAAACTGGGGAGTCAGGTCAAGAATTGAGCATCATCCTGGAAAAAATGGAGAACGTGAGCAACAGTGATGAGAGATATGACTGAGATGCCATAGTCATGGACCAGTGAAGTATTATACTAATACAAGGCTTTTATTATATTAAACTTGTCAGCCACAAACGAGCCTGCAGCTGACGTGGACATTTACCCCCTCCTTAAATCTTCGTCCGCGAAGCCAAGCCAAAGAAAGAAGAAAGAAAGAGAAAACCACCTCTAACTGGCCAGTGGGAAAAGTGTTTCCATCTGTTAGACCAGTTGGGTGGAGTATCTCTACAGACAAAGCCAATAGCAAGTGATCAGTATAATAGTCCCCCTATTATATCATTACATTCACCCCCCGCCCCCAAAATTGACCAATTTTAATAAAATACAATAATGGCAAAAGCAAAAACAAAAAATCACAAAAGATCAAGGTTACAAACAGAATAAATGAGAATACCTAGTAAAAAAAACAAGCTGCGAGCTTCAGCCTGAGAAAAACTCTGCAACTGTGCTCATTGTAATTGTAGCAAAGATTAGAAATGGTCATAACAGAGCCTCGGGGGGGGCTTTGAAATATGTGTTGATCTTTGCAAAGGTACAGATGGGAGCTGTTGCAAGAAAATTTGATGAGCATAAGTTGGTAAGAGATTGGAGGAAGAAAGTCCTTAAAAAAAATACCAAAAAAGGCAATGTTCAAAGGAATCACTTGTTGGACAGAGTTGGAAAATCGTGTTGCATACTGGGTACATGAACAGAGGCAAATCTGCTATATAGTCACCTGACATAAAATAAGAATATTTGCATTGCAGTGGGCAAAGTCACACCCAGACGTCAGTGATGATTTTTGAGGCTACAGTCGGCTGGTGCAATTGTTTCATGAACAGGAAAAATCTGGTATTATGCCAAAAAAACAAAAATTGCAGAAACTACCAAAAGACCTTGATCATAAAGTTGTACGTTTTCACCAGTTCGTTATATGTAACCAGCAGAAACACCAGTTTGCACTGGTAATTATTGGAAAAATGGACAAAACCTCCATGAATTTTGACATGACAGGCAAAAGAACAGTGGAATGGAAACATGTTAAAACTGTACAGGCCATGAAAGGACCAGGTTTATCATGCCTGGCCAACGGGACAAAGTTAAGACCCTTGGTAATTTTCAAGTGCAAAATTAAACCAAAAATGAAATTCCCTACAGGTATTTTTGTACATTTTCTAGAAAAAGGATGGATGGATGAAAATGGTGTAAAAAACTACGGATAGACAATGTGTAGAACAGGTGAGCAAGCGGTTTACGCAAAGAACGGAGTTTGCTTGTCTGGGGTATGTTTTATAGCCACTTAACTGAGAACACTAAAAGTAGATTAGCACTATATAACACTTGCATGGTAGTTATCCCGGGTGATTTGTCGTCGATATTGCAACGTCTCGATGTCTGCTTGAACAAGCCATTCAAAGGCCATGTGCGTGAGGAATGAAATACATGGATGTTGAGTACAGAAAAGCTGTTTACAAAAGGCGGGGAAAGGGAAATGCATGCTGCATCACTTGATATGCTGTGTAAGTTTGTCCTCAAGGCACACGACAAAGATAAATGGTTTAAAAAGTGCGGCAACTCTCATGCAACTGATAGCGTGGAAGATGATTTATTGTGGGACACTGAAGAAACTGAAACTGCCTCACCAGATACAGACTGGGACCCATGTGATGACTGTTTCAACAGTGAGATTATGGATGTGCTTGCCTCCATCTTTGCTTCAGACGATGAGAGTGAGAATGATTTTGAAGAATTCTAAATGTGTTGTTTTCAGACAATGATAGCAGTGTTCAAGGGTGCTAATTGTGTTGTTATTTTCAATAAAAATCTCAATGAAAATTTGACGCAGTTGGATTTTTCTGTGGTTTTTCAAGGGTTGACTTATACGCCGAGTTGGTTTTTCGCGGGTCGACTTAAACACCGAATCAGTTTTTCGGGGGTTGACTTGTATGCCTGATCAGCGTGGATTGGATTTTGAGCTGAATTTAAGGTCTCAAAAGTATATCCGGCATACAAGTCAACCTCCATTTTTTGAGATTTTGTTAGGTTTCACGTCTCATCTTATACGCCGAAATATACAATAGATCACTGAGGACACCATTATGTAAAAATGTACTACTGCCTATGAATCTGGGAAACAAAATATTGAATTCATGGTATGACAAAGGAATAAGATATGTTGATGATTGTTATATGGAAGGATCTCTTACGTTGTTTGAACAATTAAGAAATAAGTATGGAGTAACTAATGGGACATTCTTTTACTTTATCCAGTTAAGATTGTTCTTAAGAGAAAGATGGGGGCCAAACTTGGCCCCATCCGAAATTAGTGAGATGGAACGAACAATTTGGCTGGGGAACACACCTACATTTATAACTAAGGTATACTTTGCTCTCCAAAATGAAAGTGCAAAACCATGTTTACAGAGATCGAGAGAGAGATGGAAGTCAGGTTTAAAAGTTGCAATAATGGAAAGATGCTGGTCTGATTGGTGTTTGGATAACATGACATCAATTATAAATGCAAGATATGGATTAGTACAATATAATTTTCTACACAAATTATATCTCATACCACAGAAGCCATATAGATCAAAATTGGAACTATCGGAGGTATGCTTTAGATGTGGAACAGAAATAGGAACGTTTGTACATGCTATGTGGTCCTGTGTGAAGGTGAGACCTTTCTGGCAGATTACTGAAAAACTAACAAGGATAACAGGTGACCTTCGTGGGTGACCCAGAGCTTTATATTTTGGGCAACTTTATTGAAGTAAGTAATTAACTAAATTCCAAATTTCATTTGTTAAAATATCTTTAGCTGTGGCTAAGAATCACTTGGAAATCTAACTCTCCTCTACAAATAGCACAATGGAAGACAAACAACTATATACCTATGGAGAAAATCACATACAATCTAAAGAACATATATGACATATTTATAAAATATAGCAACCATATTTGGATTCTATAAGGGGCCAAATATACATTTTTTAAAAATGTGCTACTATTATAAAAATTTGTGACCTTCCCAAGGAAGACTTCATTTTTTAAAAGTCCCAACTGTAAGCCCTGATGGTGTACGGATTTATATTGTGAAGGGGTGGGGTGAAGGGATTGTTGTGTTTTGCTTAGTTATATATAAATATATATAAAGAGTTATATATATTTATATATATTTTGAAAATGGAAAATTTTGTTATGTATATTTATGGAAAAAACAAAAATAAAATATTCAAAATATAACAATCAAATACCAAATATATACCAATTATTTTTCAACAACAAAGACTTCTACAAAAGGAGTTTGGCAAAGCCTGGAAATATAAACTAAAAAATAATGAAAATACTAAATAGGTCATGCAACATCTGTGGAGAGAAAATAGTCAGATTAATAACCTTTCATAAGGTTTCCAAAATGTTCTGTCATACTCATTCAGATGTTTCCTTGTATTTTAATCCGCAATCATAGTGAACAATTTGCTCTTATTGGACCTCCTTTTTATAACCCAAAAAACTTTAGGGGTGCCAAAGCCATTACAGTGCCAGCATTCTGGGTTCAAATCTGGTGCTGTACATTCTCCCCATGTCTGCATGGGTTTCTTCTGGGTGCTCCAGTTTTCACTCATATTCCAAAGACATGAAGAGTTAACAGGTTAATTGGTTGTATGAGTTTGTTTGAATGGCACAGGCTCATGGGCCGGAAGGGCCTGTTACTGTGCTGTACCTGTAAATTTAAAAATCATCAAAGCTATTAGGAAATTTCCATTAAATAAGTAAGTCTGCAGATGCTGGGGTGATGTGTAATAGACAATCGTGCTGGAGAAACTCAGCGGGCTATGCAACATCTACAGAAAGTGAAAGGTAAACAACGGTTCGGGTCGGAGCCCTTCTACCTGATGAAGGGCCTTGGGCCATAACAATGGTTATCTTTTATTTCCGATGGATGCTGCATGACCTGCTGAGTTTCTCCAGTACTTTTGTTTATTGCATCAGGAAATTCCTGTTCTGTAAAGAAATATTAGTCCAAATTTACATTCTTAAAACTGTCAAGAGATGCTCTTCTTTGTTCTTCTCAACATGGAATCTGACACCACTCACCCTCACAGCTGGTGCATATTTCTGCAGAATTCTCCAAAGCTGTTGCATATGGATTGTTTCCCACGACTGGAACAAGGCATTCACTATGGATATAACCGATTCGGGGCAGGCCAAGTGTAGAGATGATCAGATCCGCTGTTAACTGGCCAACATTACCCACAGATACAACTGGCTGTAACATCAAAATTCAAGATTCAATTGATTATCATAGTAATAAAACAGTGTCCTATTACAGATTCGCCATCAGCAGGAATTGCCGAAGCACCTCTTATAGCTCTTACATCAATCCATCAAAAATGGTCTGAACAAATCCAGGTTAAAAACGTTCCTTCCATCGTTAGCATTTAACGTCTAAATCCCTTCGTATGTCCCTAACCTCCAACAGCATTGCACTATTCACTGCAATTGTGGTCTATTTATAACGCCTTAATCCGTTGTTCTGCAAATAGTTGTACTAGTTTCGATCGATTGCCTTGGTTTGTATAGCAATTTGGTCAATACAAGTTGGAAAAAAAATGTGCAATGTAAATAAAGAACCTGAACTTTAACTTGATAGAATAGTGGAGGGTGATCAATGGGGCGGGGGGGGGGGGGGGGGGGGGTGGGGAGCAGGGGGAAGGGGTGGTGTGGAGTGTTGTCGTTTCAGGTCTTGACTCTATTTCATTTGAGATTGCGACAGGAAATATAGCGTGAATAAACAGGAGAGGGGATGGGATGCTTCCATCTCTCCATTACTGTTTCCACTAACAGCTTCCTTACCTATCAGATTCCAGCAAAGGTAGCCTTTGTGTACTCACACATCACTCTCCAGCAACCGTCTCTACCTTCAGCAACCCCCTCAACCTGGTTCCATCTGTTTCCCTTTTGCCTCTCTTTTTCTTCTGAATATCTTCCACCACTCTCCTGCTTCTATCTCCTAATTCCATTCATAGTCAGTCACTGCACAGAAGCTTTTCGGCCCAACTCATCCAAAATTTGCATTTTGGGCCAGTCCATTTGCCTGCATCTTGATCATATCCTTCTAAGTCTTTCTTATCTTTTGAAAGTCAGAATTGTATCACATTTAATTTCCTCCGGCACCTCCAGATACAGACCACTTGATTTTTTCATTAAAGTGACTCAGGTTACTCTTATTCTCTCCCCATCCCCTTTAAACCTATTCCCACTGGTTCTATAATCATCTAACCTTGGAAAAAAAGTGAGAACATGCACTTTTTCCATGCCACCCACGATGATATAAACTTCTAAATCCCTCACCCTCTGATGGTCGAGTGAATAAGGCCCAGCCTATGTAAACTCTCACATAACTGAAGCCCTCTAGTCCCTACAACATCCTGTTGAACATCCTCTGCACCTCTTCCAATGTATTGATGTCCTTCCCTAACAGGGTGACCAGAACTACACACACTACTCCAAATATGAGCTCACCTACACCTTGAACAGCTGAATCATAAGGTTCCAACCTTTGTCCTCAATACCCCACCCATGGAAATCAAGCAGGCTAAATACCTTATTCACCATCTTGACAACTTAAGTTGCTACTTTCAGGGAACCACGCACCTGCACCTCTAAGTCTCTTGTTACGAACTAACAAACCTTCTAATTTTGTTTGGGACTAAAGGGACTTACTTAGCACTAACAAAGGAACAGCAATGGAAAATTCACCAGACAATGGTAAATTCAAAATAATAGATTTTATTAAACTATGATAACATAACATTTCTTACTTATCTCTAAATTTAACCCCACTATGCGCAAATGTAAATGCGTGTGTGTAATTAGAGCCCCACTTTTGAAAAGTCAATTTTAAAACTTCAGCATCATTTTAGTCTTGCTCGAAGGTCTTAAATTTTTCAGTTCAGAAATAATTATTAAGCGCTTTTAAACATCCTATCTTCAGGCCTCTTTAAACACACAATTCTTTCAATTAGTTGTCCTTCAGATTCTTCAAGCATCCTCTGAGCCACATATATATCTCCTGTGAATAGGATAATACAAGTCCTGTCTTTCCAGGATCAAATCTTCTTCTTTTGAATGAAGACTTTGGAATCTGTTTTCCAAATGATGAAACTGTCCTCTTTATCTTAAAGAGACAGTCTCTTTTGAAATCTACTTATTCTGTTGGGAGTAATACATAGTCAGCGTTTCCCCTTTCTCAGGAAAAATTACTGCTTGTCAGTTCTGTATCTTAACAAAATGGTGAATTTCCTTAAACTGACTTTGTGTCTCATTTCGATAATATATTTCTTGTAAATCTCTAATGTGACATGGTATGTGACATCATTTGTCTTTGAAGTTCATATGGTCTTTTGACGCAGATATGCTAAAAGTATTCAAGTCCACTTATGCCTCGAGGAGGACTTCTCAGAGCTAAAATGGCCAGGTGGTTCTGAAATAACACTTATTGTTTTCAGTATCTCAAAAACCATCATAAATACTTTCATCTTCTTGATTCCAACTTCAATCAGTAGCCATTTTTGTCTCAAACTGGCTTCTGTCTTCCATCTCAAAGAACCATGTGTGTTTAAAATGCTGATGTGTTGCCTTTGTGCTGAAGTCAGCTAACAGCTGGAAAGAACTATGTGGCTGCAGAATGTAAATGAGCCCTGTCCTCCCAAACTAACGTTAGCCTATATTTATATAAAATATAGTCTTAACATTAAACTAAGGATTAATATTAACACACATCTGTTACACTCTTCACAACAATCTCCAGGGCTCTATCATTCATTGCAGAAGTCCTACCCTGGTTTGATGTACCAAAGAGCAACAACTCACACCCAACAAAGAGTTCAAATTCCATTCATCACTCCTTGTCCCACCTTCCAAACTGATCTATATCCTGCCGTAAACTCACTTCCCACCACACTACCAATTGTTTCATATTGCCATCCAAACTGTTAAACAGTGCATAGCCTCTTGCAGACCTCACTAGTCACAGGCCTCCAAATCTCCCCAACTGACACTACTGTTCAACATCATCCTTCACTCCTCCTCAGTTCATTGATTACCTTTATCCCAGCTATCTTCCCTGTTCACATTCAGTCTTTTTTTCAAACTTTATTTAAAGATAGAAAAAATATAACATACAGTCTAATAATAATCAAAAGATAATTTTACAAAGATCATATATATATATATATATACAAAAAACAAAAAAAACCCAGGAAAATTTAAAAAAAACAACCCCACCCTCCCAACCCCTCAGCCAACTCCCTTAAGGGAAGCCAAAAATATAAAGTGTATATATATATATATATATATATATATATATAAACTATAAACATAAAGAACAATTCAAAGTATATCTAAATGCATATATTCCAAATATGGAGACCATTTACTAACAAAAAAGGAATAATTATCATGTAAATGATAGGTAATTTTTTTCCATAACAATACAAGTTTTCAATTCATTGTGCCAACCTAGTATATTAATCTCTGTATTGTCTTTCCAAGTACTCGCGACACATTTACACACTACTGATAACCCCAAACGTACAAAAGCAATTTGAATTTTATCCAAACCCAATCCTCTCAAAGAAATCAAATTAACCAACAAGAAAATCATTGGGTCTAATGGTAATATAAAGTTTTTACAAAACTACTTTAATTCCTTGCCAGAATGGTTGAACTTTAACACAAGTCCAAACAGCATGTAAAAAAAGTTCCAATACATGAATCACATCTAAAACATCAACCCATATTTTTTTCAGTTTCTCCGGAGTCAAATATAATTGATGTAAAAAATTATAATTAACCATTGCATATCTTACATTAGTCAATTTAATTACATTATCCTGACACATATCCGCCCAATCATCTTCAGGAAAAAAAACCCACTAAATCACTCTCCCATTTAAGTTTAGATTTTTCGCAATCTGTCTTATCTATATGATCTTATAACAGATTATACATAACCAAAATATAACCCTTCTTTGGTACAGAGGAAATCAAAGACTCAAATCTCGACAAAGTAGGTAAATTCATCTCTCTACCATAATTATCCTTTACCAAGGCTCTAAGTTGATAATACACAAAGAATTTACAGATATATTAAAATCTCTCTCAATTGATTAAAAGAAAGAAATTGTCCCTCTTCAAAACAATCCCGTATTGTCTTTATACCCTTAGAATCCCAACTCTTTAAATAATTATTAAACATTGAAAAATAAATACGCTGGTTATTATACAATGGAGTTAAAATTGATCTTTTGATCCCAAAACCCTATTTTTTAAAATCCAGATCTTTAGCAAATGTTTCAATACCGGCATATTATGTTCCTGTAAAAAATTCAAGTTCCAACGAAATATAAATCAATGTACCTCGACCTCAGAAATACACTCCATTTACACCTTAGCCCAGCTAGGAGGCTGATCTAGATCCATCAACCTACTGATAAACTTCAACTGGGCCGCTTCATAATAATTTTGAAAATGTGGTATCTCAAGTCCAACTAACACATATTTCCATGTAAGTTTTTACAATGCCATTCGAGCTAATTTACCTTTCCATAAAAACTCACGCACTACCTTATTTAAATCCTGAAAAAAAACCCTTTGAAAGTAAATAAGGTATTGACTGAAATAAATATTGAATTTGGGGGAAAATATTTATTTTAATACAATTGACCCTACCAATCAAAGTTAATGGAAAATCTTTCCACTTAATCAAATCAGCTTTAATCCGTTTTAATATAGGCATATAATTTAACTGATAATTAACATCTACAAACACATCTAAATATTTAATTTTATTTGTCTGCCTTAATTTTGTAATTGTTTTAAATTCTGAATAATCTCCTATTCCAACTGGTAAAATTTCACTTTTATCCCATTTAACTTTATATCCTGACAATTCTCCATATTTTGACAAATACTCTTGTAACTGCTTCGACCGTTCCAATTCCGTCAAATATATCAATACATCATCTGCAAATAAATTAATCTTATATTCTTCATTCATAACCTTCATCCCTCTAATTTCATAATTTTGTCTAATAGTCTGAGCTAACGGTTCAATAACCAATGCAAATAAGGCTGGTGACAATGGACAGCCCTGATGAGTTGAATGAGTCGACCTAAAGGATAAAGAAATCTGACCATTTGTCACCACCCTAGCAATCAGGTTCGTATATAAAGCTTTAAACCAACCAATAAAAAAAGGGCAGAATTTAAACTTTTCTAACACCTTAAATAAAAAAAATCCCCCTCAACCCTATCAAAAGCCTTTTCTGCATCTAGTGCATCCATGGTTAGGCTGCTTTCGGTACGCATTGACTAAAGTAATTAATCGAAGAATATTATCTGATGCATTTCTGTTCTTAAATAAAACCTGTTTGATCAATATGTATCAACTTAGGTAAGTATGTAGCATGTCTATTAGCTAATACTTTTGTTATAATTTTATAATCTACATTTAATAAAGAAATTTCTATATGGAGACACTTTTAATGGATCTCTATCTTTTTTTTGGAATAATAGTTATTAAAGCACTTGATCAAGATTCTGGGATCTTCTGTTCTTCAGTAACTTGTTTTAACACATCTCCAAATGCATTAGATAAATCATCATTAAAAAATGTATAAAATTCCACAGAAAATCCATCATCCCCTGGGGACTTTTCATTTGGCAATTCCTGTATAACTATCTTGATTTCAAAATCTGTAAATGGTGATTCCAATTTCTGAATATCTTTCTCATCCAATACTGGTAACCTTAATTTAGATAAATAAGATTCAATAGAACCATTATCCTGCTTCCCCTCAGAAGCATATAATTTTTGATAGATAGAATAAAACTGATCAATTATTTCCTGAGGCTTCTAAGTAATTATTTAATTATTTTTAACGGCATTAATAGTCCGAGATGCCTGTTCAGCTTTCAATTCCTAAGCAAGTACCTTGTGAGCTCTTTCTCCCAACTCATAATAACGTTGTTAAACGCTCAAACTGATAAGTTTGTAAAGTATTATAGCATAATTTCAATTTCACTAAGGCAACTTTTTTGTCTTCAGTTATAGCCTTCTGAAAATCTGATTTTCCAACATTAAACTTTCTGCCATACATTGTTTTTTTAACTTTCATAGAATAACTAATAACCTGTCCCCTCAAATAAGCTTTTAACGGGTCCCATATTACAAAATGACTATCCACAGAATTAATATTCTCAGTCAAAAATAAAGAGATATGCTCTTTAACAAATAACAAAAGTAACAAACTCTGGGTTTTTTTCGATAACATTGCATCAAACGACGAACGTACCACTTCTGAACTTTCACAGAAAAAATAATAATAATGAATGGTTTGATATCTCTACTTTTATATTCGGCTTGCAGTGCTCTACCCTGTAGGCATGCAGATACCAAAAAGAAATCAATCCTAGAAAATGAATCATGTCGTGATGAATAAAAAGAAAAATCTTTCTCTGTAGGATTAACCTTTCTCCAAATATCAACCAGATTTAAATCTTTCATCAACACATTGATTTGCATTGCCATCTTTGATTTCCCTATAC